>NC_134694.1:22232972-22532972 GCF_050947455.1 Rhinoderma darwinii | reverse complement strand
AGAAAGGGCGGTGGTGGTGTGGAGGAACTCACAGGCTTAAGGTGGTCAAGGCCTGTTTCGCGGTGGCGGGGGGAGTCCTTGAGGCCAGTCAGTACAAAATGGTGGGGGGGTCGCATCGGGGGTATGCGTCCCCCAAAAAAGGTACATGGTTGAAGACTTCATCGGGTGTTATCCCTTTGAAGTGGTCTTCTGGTAGAAGGTATATCACTTGAAGGCTTCATCGGGTGTTATCCCTTTGAAGTGGACTTCTAGTGGTCGGTATATCACTTGAGGGCTTCATCGGGTGTTATCCCCTTGAAGTGGACTTCTAGTGGTTGGAGCCATCTGCAGAGGTGAACGGTGCTTCCGAGCTGGTTTACGGCTGGAGGTAAGTGGTGGTTTGCAGATGGCTAATTCGGTGTGTTCTTGAAAGGAACATCTGAAGGGGCTTCAAGGACTTCCTCTGCTCGGGTTAATGTTAACGTTTAATTGTTATTTATGATTCTGACCCATGTTGGGTCATGTGAATTATTAGGAGGAATTCTCTGGTGGATTCCTAACTAGTTATCCGAATGTTTCGGATTTAAATTGTTTTTATAAAACTGTGAAATTAATAAACGGCTGCTGTGGCCATTTCACATCCAACCTCGGTGTCATGTGTCTTTACTAAATGGGGGTGGGGGGATAGTATGGTCTAAGGTTAACACACGACTCTACCTAGGCAGGTAATGAAGCCTACAAACAGGCATCCTCCGCGTCACGCCGCATGAACACTGCCCTATTTCCCTCCCATTATTTTTGGAAAAGTTGGTCTTTCTATTACGCATGGATTGGGTGAACGCCTCCCTGCAAAGATAATCGAGACTATGTGGTTTCTTTGAGCAACCCATAATCCACATCCTTCCCACACACATTAAGACCAGAATACGAGATTGTCTTTGTCCCACCGTCTGGTTCTTGGAGCAGACATTAGTTGGTGATGATCCTCTGATGGCCTGGTATAATCATACACACTGAGTGACTGGTCCCCCTTTGCAATTTTCTTTTTTCTCATCTGTCTGTTCCTTTGAACCTTTGGGGCGTTTATGGTCTGCACATCCTCATATCCCTATCCCCCCCCCCCCCCATTTTTTTTAAAGGCTAACCACCTGCCTTTAATACACAACTGCAGCTGCAGCCCAGTAGTCTAGAATTCTGTACATTGAGAGTAAGCGGACACCACCCCCTCCTGTATCTCTGCAAGCTCCTCATTTGGATTCAACCTGGATGACCGGCTCCCTTTCCCTCCTGTTCTGTTCCTGTTTGCCGTGGAATTCCATGGCTGGTTATAAAAAGTTATAAAATGTTTACAATAAAAACATGTTAAAAAAATATATGTAAAAAAAATATGTCTCTTTGTATGCAAATCCTGTAAAATAAATTCTATAAATGCCAATTGAATTATGGCATGTTAAAAAGGCTTTACTTTAATCTCATATTTGTTACGCGTTTCAGGGCTCAATCTATTCCTCGGACAATACAGAGGTATGGAAAATGGGGGGACTCTATGTCGATTTTTTTAAAATAAACAATTGAAAAAAACAACATGGAGTCCCCCCCATTTTTCATAATCAGCTAGATACAATAAAGCAGTTGCAGCTTAGCATTACCAGGATGGAAAGGGTCATTGTGTTTGGGCTTTCCCATGCTAATAGTACCAGCCTGCGGCCGCCCCAGTGCCCAGCCAACACTTCAGATGGTCGGGTAATGGATTGTACCCAGCTCTTCCCAGCACCCCTGGTGGCAGTGGGTATCGGGGTAATAATGGAGAGGTTAGTGTTAGCCTCTTCACCGGCTAACACTAAGCCCCGCCTTAGTAATGGATGCTGTCTATCAGACAGCCGCCATTAATAAGGCACTAGTAATGAAGTTAAAAAAACACCAACACAGAAAAAATATTTTATTGAAATAACAGCCCCCCACACACAACCCTCGTTAAGCATTCTATTGAAAATAAAAATGCCGTCATCAAAGTAGTCCTCCAATCCGATGTAGTCCAACGACCGAACCTGTAAAAAAACACAAACAACAAACACATTAGTAACACTAATAACTAAAGAAGCAAAACCATTATCATACTTGCCTCCCTGGGTCTGTGACAGTAAACTAAGCAGTGACAGCTCTAAACTGTCATTGGTTAGTTTACATCACATGGTCCCAGGTTGCCTCATTTCATGGCGTTTTTTGCTCCCGTCGGGAATGGGGGCCGCTGCAGGAGTGTTTTTTTTTTCTAAAAAATAATAAACTCTGACCTGATCAATAATAGGGGAAATGCGCCCCAGTGTTCATGTGGGGGGCAGGTTAGGGAATGTTAATGAGGTGGCACTGAGCATTTATTTTAGGGTATGTCCATACGTAGCGTAGACACTACGGATTTTACGCAACGGATTTCATTGCAAAAAATTATTTGAAACAAATCTCATCCACACGCTGCATAAAAAACCCACCGAAAAAACGTTCATAAATTGACCTGCTGTGCTTTTTTTTTAATCTGCAGCATGTCAATTTATGCTGCAGGATGGCTGGTTTCCTGTTGCACGTTTACCTATTAAATTCATTGGGTAGATAAAACCCGCAACAATTACCACATGTTGCGATTTTTGTGTTATCGGGGGCATCATCCCTAAAAGTGCCTAGGGCAGCACAAAATCTAAATACGGCCCTGACAACACCCTAGTGTGCCTGTCAAAATATTAGGACTGCAACTGGGAGATCCGTTAGGGAGCCACTCGGGCTCCTACAATATTGCAGATGGGGATGAGTGAAAAAAACGGTTTGGTGTCCCAGAGCTGTCACTTATGGATTTGTGATGAAAACCATACCATATTCTGAACAGCTGGGCACTCTCTTCCTTTGTAGAAGCTTCATTCAGGATTTCTGTCCTCTGACTGCAGGTCGATCCTTCACGTCTTGGTCTGGATCGACACCAACTATGTCAACTTTTTGTCCTCTGGTCTGGTTACCACCATTGCACACGATATGTATCAGAAAGTAAGGAAGACACAATGTATTTCTTCCTCCCCCCACAGTTCGAACCACACAAGCAAATACATCAAACACATCAGGACTGACACTTGAAGGTTTTATGATGATAATATGAGACCTAAGAAAGGTCCTCAGGACTGTCTGAAGAAATTGGCTGTTAGAGCATTCAATTTTCCAAAACACTTTCTGCATAAATTACTAATGTTTCCAAGATCTCCGCTTGTAGTCATTCAATAGGAAGTTTCACTGTTTACTCCCAGAGGATAAAAATCTGTCCTAGTCCTGTGATGGGCACACAGGTGCAGAACTAACAAGTTGTGCACCTGTGTGTCCTTCACATGACCAGGACACATTTTTATTCCCTGCAATTAATGAATGAAGGTTACTAGTGTATGACAGCAAACAGAGATATTAAAAACCATTTATTTGCTGAAACCCTAATACTCCTTTAAAGGGAATGTGTTGCCAGCAAAACATGTTTTTGTTTTTTTAGTTAAACAATTCGTGTGTAGGTGATTAAACATTGTTCTAATTTTTTTATTTTTTTCACGAGTCAGGAAATATTATAAATTGGATTCAATTTATAATATTTCCCAGCACTGGTCACTAGATGGAGCAATTCCCAAAATTGCAACATTGCATGTGGTAAAGCAACCACATTGCTTTATGCTGCAAAATTGGGAAAAAATCCCTCGCTCTAGTGAGCTCTCAGAATCCCCCCCTCCTTTATCCTGGCTAGTGCCGGGAGAAACGAGGGGTTTGAACGGTCTAACCTCCTACACTGTGTGTCGCCATTTTTTGAGCTAACACACAGTGTAGAAGGTTTACATACACTAGTAAACACACACTGAAACACGAACATACATAGAAATCACTTACCTGCTCCAGTCGCCGCCGCTCCCTCCGGTCCGTCCGCTCCGTCTGCTGCCACTGCTCCATGTGCACAAGTCCGGAAGCCGCGACCGGAAGTAGTAATCTTACTGTCCGGCCGCGAATTTCGGTCCACAGGAAAATGGCGCCGGACGGCGCGCATTTCAAATTGGACTGTGTGGTAGCGGCGCATGCGCCGTTCCCACACACACGGCGTACACCATAGTGGATGGAACGGGCCCCGTTCGCATTCCCTATGGGACTGGAGCTGCCGTATTCCATGTCTGTATGTGTCGTTAATCGACACATACAGAAATGGAAAAAAAAATGGCAGCCCCCATAGGGAAGAAAAAGTGTAAAAATAGAAAAAAGTAACACACAAACACACAAATAAATATAAACGTTTTTAATAAAACCCTAACATAAAACTGATCTAAAAAATTTTTTGGGGTGACACTGTTCCTTTAAGGCCATGTTTACATGTGGCTTATTTACTGTCGAGCACTGAAATCCACACTACAGTAAAGTACTATTCAAATTGCATATTGCGCATTTCATATTGGGCATTGAAATTCACACAATTTTGTTAAACGCTGTGTTCACATCTACCCGCTGTTCCTTTGGTTATATGCTGTACGCACCAGATGTTTAAGGTCAGGGCTTCATGGTGATTTTATGCAAGACCATCATCGCACTTTGCTGTCACAGTAGATCGCAGTGCTATATCGTACATTAACGCCACTAGTTTTGACAAATGGGGAGGCGGTTAATGCAATTATTCGATTTTATGCACTCCCCCATAGGTTAACATTAGCAGAGATAGCGTACAATATAGCAATAGCAAAATACGATGATTAGGCCCTACCTGAATTTAAATTTAGGCCCAAATATCCGTCTTTTTACAACATCTACCAAGAGATGGTCCTGCCAAGCTTTCTGCACAGAACCTACCTCAAAGAAAAGACACCTAGAGACACTGGATGTAGGACGGTGTCTGAGAATCTACTTATCCAGGACTAAAGGATTCCGAAGGATGGATCATTTATTTGTGCTCACTTGTTGCCCAAGGAAGGGAGAGAAAGCCCCCAAATCCACCAGGTGGCTAAGAGGCATTACTAGATCTTGCTATAGGAGCCAAGGCAGACTTACCCCAAAAGGCATCTGTGCACACTTGACTAGAGCCACAGCCACTACCTTTATCAGTCATTACAGATTAGACTGCGAGAGAAGATTCTTCATTTGGTCATTCAGTTTTTATATCGGGGTTATTCCATCCTTAAGGGATCATGCTACATCCCCATATGTATGTGCTGCTGTGTCGGACGTCCAGGAAAGGCCGAATTTTCTTTGTTATTCTACATTTCTGTAGTCCAAATAGCAGCACATAACTGCCCACCCAATAAATATATTTTTCTTGAATTACACTCCTTAAATTAATGAGACCCCAGATCAGACTCCCTAAAGTATTTAGACCTCAGACAAAGTAAACTAAACAGACCCCAGATCAGACGCCCTAAACCTCATAAATTAATTAGACCCCGGATCAGACGCTTATACTCATTACACACCTGCTCCCAGGTTCCCGCTCCTCTGCTTCGGGCGCCGCTCGATGCACTAAGGCCTCATGCACATGGCCGTGCCCGTAGTCACGGCCCGCCATTGCGGGCATGGCCGTTCGCTGATGGCCGCAGCCAGAATTTGCGGCCCGTTCTCCCATACAAAGTATGGGAGCACGGCCCGGAAAATACAAAAATAGGACATGCTCAGTAATTCTCGGCACAGTTCTATGGCATGGACACCCATCCGTAGCGATACGGAAAGGTGTCCACGGCCAATAGAACTGAATGGGTCTGTAATTGCGGACCGTATTACGGTCCGCAATTACGGAGATTTTTTACGGTCGTGTGCATGGGGCCTATGTCCTCATGCCATTCAGTATCATGATGTTGTGTGCGCACACTACATCCTGACGCTGGACGGCATCAAGACCCGGAGCGACGGCTGGCGGAGATGAAAGAGGAGCAAGAAAGGTAAGTATAATTAAAATCGGCCTCTATCTATTGGAAAAAATTCAGTAGGCAGTGGACAATTTAAAAAAAATCGGTGCAGTGATCTAGGGGGTTTTCCCGTAAATCTGCCACTGAACTGTGCCTCAACCTGGCCATCCTTACAGTTTGATAAGCAGTCCCATAATGGGTGACTTTGCATATGCAGCCACCTTTTTTCTGCAAGGGACATTGAACGTAATGTGCCATTATTTTTCTATTATTTATTATTCCTATAATTTTTTTTCATTTATAAATTGTGCAAATGAACATTTCTAACAACTCTCACTAATGCTTCTTACAATTTACTTCCTTTCAGATCATTCTAAAAGTGTAGAAACTGTTAGTTTCAGCCCAGATGGCAAATGTCTACTGTCTGCTGGATGGGATCGTCTTATCATCTTTTGGGAAGTGCAGGTATGAAGCCAATATTTACAGCCTGTGAGAAAACATTTCCATTTTATACAAATGCAAAGAAATTTAAAAGAGTCCCAGTCAGTTCTCCTGACATGTCTGTTTTACTGAATACTTTTATTCCCCATGAAGTAACAATTCTGGAGCCTTTTTCTTAGAACTCTGTGTTGTGCCGTTCCTCTGTTATTCCTGCTGGAAATGAATGAATAAATTGACAACTGGGTGTTACCATTCACCTTGTCAATGGGGTGCATCTCTACACATTCTGGCACTGTCCAATCAGTGCTAATAGTGTCAGACTGTGTAGGGACATACCATGTTGACAAAGGGAGTGGTAACACCCAATTGTCAATTTATTTATACATTACCGAAAGGAATAATAGAGGAGTGCTTGTAAAAATGTAGGCTCTGTTCATGCCACATTTCCCTTATGCATCAGCTGTAGAAATTTGTATAATAGAAAAGAATATATGTATATATTGTAAAGTACCAATAGCTTTCTGTGGGGCAAACAAAGGCCACACAAATGTCCTTTTTGGCAGAGCTTTCACCTATTTCTGTCAGGGATACTGTTTTTGCACTGAAAAGCATAGTAGGTTGTTCAGTTATTCAGTACTGCAAAATACATATATGTTTGCCAATGTAAACAACGAAGAGGACGCATGCAGGCGTCAAGGCCTATTCACTGTTCTGATCAGCGGGGGTCGCAGAGGTCAGACCCCACATCGATGACTTATCCTGGAGAACCCTTTTAAGTATAAATTATTTTTTTCAATGAAAGTCAATAGATAGCCGTATCCAAATGGAGTAGGACTGTCCCACCAGAGTACCAGAGGATCCTCCAGTGGGCTGAAGTTCTAACACAATAATAGGCCTCAAAATTTAAAGGCTATTAAAACCTATGAAAGGGTGTTTTTTTTTTAATAAATAGGTCAATCAGTGTGATTGGTGCAACTTTATACTTGGTTTTAAAAAAGAAAAAAATGTGTTTTACTTTTTGAGATAAAGCTGCTCTGTATTCTCTATACAGAGCAGCTGTATTGTTCGCTACGACCTGAATCCGTCAGGTCCGCGGGAACAACAAAATTAAACTTATAGAAAAATATATCTACCTGAAACAGAGAGCTATACCCAACACTGATATGTTACTAAAGGTTATGCTATATAAATTTACCAAGTATGTCATCTTTTTAACAGACTGGACAGAGACTGAAGACTTTCACTGGACATCGAGATGCCATTCAGTGCAGTGCTTTCTCCACAGATGGTTCTTACTTTGTAAGTATGATTTTATAAAGAATAAAATATACAGAGTGAGGATTCTGAAAAGAGAGAACTCATCCTGCTAAATAAATATCTCATGCTACTAAATAAATGGGAATAAGTGCAAAAAAATTTTTTAACAAAATGTCTATATAGGTTAAAATGGCGCCCAGGAAGCGCATATCTGTCACTTTCTGTATGTGGTTTTGGTTTAGTGCTCATGCATTTGGCAAAGTCATGTACATGGACCTTGTACGGTGTCGCTCGGGTCCCTCCACCTGCTGCCATATGATGCCTTTGTGAGGCACTGTATTCTGCCCTAGAAGCATGAACACATACATAATACAGCATGTGACAATGCATGCCATGATTTTTTTCTCATGGATACTGTGTGAATATGTAAAAAAAACAACAACCTATGTGTATGTATAACGCACACATGGAGATATAGTATGTATCCATAGCAGGCTATGGGCACTGTATTTAGAATCCAGCACTACAGCTATGTACATGAGCCCTAAATAACATTATTATTTCTATTATTATTATTATTATTATTATTATTATTATTATTATGTACTGTTGTTGCATTAATATTGATGGTCTTTTAGGTGGAATATTTGAAGTCCATGTTTACCTTTAAACATCATTTTACATATATACAGATATATTTTACATAAAAAGTTGAGTGATTTTGTCTATACATTGTATTACTTATTATTTATAGTTTATAGCCTGTATTGAATGGTGGGGGTCCGAGCACTGAGACCCCCACTGTAATGACGGGGTAGTGAGACAGACAGGTGAGCCCTAATCTACCCGCCACTCAGTCCCTGCCTACTTGCACGGCCCGTCCTAGGAGACGGCTTACAACTGGGCGACGGTCCCAACGCTCAATAAGTGCACGACAGACAAACAGACAAGGGTACACAGAAGCTAAGGGAAATGGGGCAGTTGCCCACGGCAACACCGTGAGCAACAAGAGTAGTGAACGAGCCGAGTCAAACCAGGAGTGTACGAGGTACCAAACGCAGAGCAGGAGAGTAGTCAGTAAAGCCAGGGTCAATTTGAAGCAGAGGTCAATAGTACTAGCAGGAGCAGCAGAGCCAGGAAACCAGACAGAATCACAGGCAAAGGAGGAGCAGGAAATTAAGGTGTAAATAGACCGAGGGCGGGAGCTAGCTCTGTCTGGCCAGGCTGTGATAGGTTCTCCCACTCCTCAGCCTCCCAGCCTGAGTGGTAGCAGATCGAGTCACTCTAACAGACCTAGGCACAGATGCAGGCTGATTAAGCACGGGCATCGACACAGAAGCTGTGTCAGGCAAATCCTTTACACCCACCAATCGCTAAAACGAAGCGGCAGAAGCGCTTCGTGTCAGTTCGGCTTTTTCCGGAAATCAATATATCGAGTACAGGCTCAATAGAAAGTCTACGAGCCCGTACTCTGATACATCAGATTCCATAAAAAGCCGAACACAAATGAAGAGGCTGAGCGCCGCTTTGTTTTAGCGTTTGGTGGGGGTCCCAGTGCTCAGACCCCCTCCAATCAAAACTTCTGACATGTCACTATGATATGTCAGAAATTTGTCAAACGTTTAGTTACCCTTTAAAAAGTAGCTAGATCCTTTTTGAGGGGTAGTCTGATAATGAATGACATGTAAGTCATTGTGAAGGGTTGAACTTGATGGACATGTGTCTTTTTTCAACCTATATAACTAATTTTATTTTTACTGTTTATTGTAGGCCACAGGGTCCTGGGATTATACTGTCCGCTTGTGGAGCCCGTGTAATGATGTATCAGAGAGAGTTTTGAAAGGACATAAGGGCAACGTCAGCTGTGTGTGCTTTTCTGTCTCAGGGATGCTGGTAAGATGCTGACTTTCTGCATGTTGATTGTTTCTAAACACTTTTTGTATAAGACGATTGTATAATAAACCTATAATAGTATAATAAAAATATCACTTTGATTGGCTGCCTGAAGAATGGCAAGTACAAGCTCTCAGAGCATAACAGCCCCTGCATGAGCAGGGAAACAAGGAAAATCTGAACAGAGGAGACAATTGTTATCTGAGGCATTAAAAAACGTACATTTGTATTTATTAGCTAAGAGCTAGTTCACTGGATTTTCAGTGCTAGTTATCCATGGGTATCCTTGGTTTGATTTTCAGTGTGATAAAAGTTTCATTTCACCATAAAAGATTTGCCAACAAACTGGCAGTGAGTGACAGAGGCATAACTTAAAGTTCTTGGGCCCCAATGCAGGGCCCCCACATTCCATATATAATTTATAAAACTGGTGTCTTCTTATGTGACTGAGGGGCTTTTGGGCCCCCTCAGGCTTCAGGGCGACTGCTACTTCTGCACCCCCTATAGCTACACCCATGGTGAGTGGGTTACTAAGGGGTTTGGCGTAACCTAGACTAGGGATCCAGGTCTAACGGACTATTCATTCTCCCCCCTTAATGCTCTCATGGAGGTAGGAAGTTTCCTGCAGGGAATCTCCATAGTAACTGTTAGCAGCAGTATGAAGGCATGAAATTCATAGTATAGTAGCAAAACAAGAGACGAAAACATAGTTGTGCATAAGCCGAGATCAGTGCAGTCACTGGGTCAGGGCTGGTAGCATACAGTAGCAAGGTCCGAAGTCAAGCCAAGTCCAAACCAAACAGACATAGCATATATGCACGTTAGCAGAGTACTGACACCTATAGCTCAGAGTGTACCTAGGGGCCTTAAATAGCAAAAGATGCTCAGCCATTGGCAGAGCACTATTTGAATTCTGTGAGCACTGGCCCTTTAAGAGGCCAGATGCAGCATGCAGCAGCTGAAGCCCAGTGGCAGTAAGGAGAATGGGACATTGGCCGTAGGAAGATGTCCTATTATTAGCCCAGACGCAAAACAACTCTTGTAGAGTAGTTTTACACTTTAAGGCCTTATTCAGATGGGTTTATTGTACCCATGTTTAACTGTTTATATTCTGGATGTAGCACTCTCACCCACCACGATTCTATTGAACAAACCTAACAGCACCATAGGGATCAATGGCATTGTAAGTTTGGTTCAGTGAAACCAATGGTTGTGCTGGGCTATATCCAGAATATAAACAGTTGAAGGGAATGTGTCATCAGAAAATGATCTATTTTTTAAATCAAGATTTTATGTTAAACATATTTTTTAAGAATTTTGGGTGATTTTTTATATTTTCTATGTCATTATCTATATTAAAAAATAAACCTGAAATATTGCAGTTCTCACTCTGCCCACTGAGCTTTATAATAGACTGACACTTCCTGTTCTGTAGAGATCACTTCTCAGCAGTCATCTCATTATCATCACAGGCAGGATTACAACGCAGGTAACACCTCTATATATAGATAACAGAGGATCCACCATTGACAATAGGTGATGGACACAGCTTTCCCTCCCTGCACAACGACCTCTGCACAGGTCACAGAGCATGCCTAGAAAATTCTCCCATAGAAGTCAATGGGTCCTCTCCTGTTCACAGGTTCCTAAGGTCCATGTGGCTGCTGCAAAGCATATCTCTAAATGCTGTTAACAGCAGCTCAGACAAGATGGCTGCACCCATTATAATTAAAAAAATAGAATTAAAAACATCTACTATCAAAAGATAAAAATAGATTAGAAGAAAAGATTATGTTTCACTATCTGGTTTTATTAGAAAAAAATATATACAGTATAAGTGATACATTCCCTTTAAACATCTACATTGGAGCACCTGTCTTCTTTCTGTTTTTGTGCGCTTTGCATGAACTTTTTTTTAAAGTGGACAACCCGTTTTTGTTTGAACAGCTTTCTAGATCAGTGCTTCATTATTAATTATTGTATGATATTTATTTAGGCTTCTGGATCTTGGGACAAAACAATAAGAGTGTGGAACCAACACAATGGTGCCTTGATCTTTCTCTTGAAAGGACACATGGATTGGTTAAGAACCTTGTCTTTCTCCCGCGATGGCATTCTTCTGGCTTCCACAGGACATGACAACATGGTAACAGTTATCATGTGTGGATGATCTGCATGTATTGTGTTACAAATTACATATAATCATAGTGATTGGTGCAACTTTCTAATTACTTTTTACTAAAAATTATTTTGACTTTTTGAGATACAGCTGCTTTGTATCCTGTATACAGAGCATCTGTATCTTGCGCTGAAACCTGTATCCTTCAGGTCAGCGGTACTGACGGTGTCAGTGACAGCAGATCCTGCGTCTCTCTGACACGCAGGATTGAGCTGTCACAGATCACATCTAACTAAGTTCATAACTTAGATGTGCTGGATAACAGGTGGTTTCTGTGTGTCGGAGACACGCAGAATCCGCTGACACTGAACCCGTCAGTACCGCTGACCTGACAGATTCAGGTCTCAGCGTAGGATACAGCTACTCGGTATACAGGATACAAAGCAGATGTATCTCAAAAAGTTTAAATAATTTTTAAGAAGATGTAATTAAAAAGTTGCACTAAACACATTGATACACACTTTTATTTTAAAAAAAACAAACTTTTTCAAAGGTGTGTATTGTCTTTAAATAGCAAAACAATGTCAAAAAGTAGCTCATATTCATAAAACTAAATGATTCATTGTTGCATTTATACAACTATAAATTATTCAATCAATTGCGATATTAGAGCATAAATAAGTTAGTTTAATTTAATTATACAAAAGGTCCCAGCTGTGAAAATACTGTTAATTTTTGCTCTATTGTGTCAGACGACATGTATTCATTTTGCATATTCCCCTTTTTATAGCCATTTATATGTGGGCTATTGATTTTTGTAGTAGTATAAATGCAGCAATGAATTATTTAATTTTATAAAAACTTTTCACATTGTTTGCTATTTAAAAGTCATATGACATTTTTTACCCTCTGACCCCTAAAGCCACCTATTAAGGAAGTTTTTAGTGCCAGATTTATACCTTATATGTTGTAAAACATGATCTTTAGGTCTGAGGAAGGGATATTTACGCCCCGAAACGCATCACTAAAAAAAGGTCTGGATAGAAGAAAATTTAGTTTCAACATAACTTGACTGCCTGATCGTAATACCTGTGGAACGCAGCTCTACTGAAGGTCCCATGTTTTATCCAACTTCTTTGTTTTACAATTTATGTATTGCAATTGTAAAATCAATTGCAATATAGTAAGCAATTTCTTGAGAAACTAACTTAGCACCATTCTAGCTCCTACAAAGACATTGTGCAACTTTCCTAGACTTATACAAAAATCTGCCTAGTTATACATAGTTATAGGAGTAGGGGAAGTATCTCTATGTAACTACCTTGATTTGTCATTTATAAGTCTGGGTGAGGACCCCTGTAGGAAACGTAATGGCAGCTATACTGATTGTCCCTAAGTTTTCCTTTCAGAAATAGATAAACTAGGATGAAACAAGGAATTAAATTTAAACGTTACTTTTCAATTTTAGAAATTAAATGCTCAATTTTTTTAAATCTTCCAAAGCAAGAGACGCTCTTTCTAGCAGCCCTCTGCCTCAGGGCTCATGCACACGGCTGTATTACAGCTCCATTATCTCTATACATATGGCCCCATGACGAAGCCTGTACCGCACCATACAGTCGCGTGTGACTCTGTGCCATAAGTAAAGGGGTTATACTGATGGGGCAGTCGCATAAACAAATTAAAGCTTCTGAAGCAATAGAACAAAAGAAAACTTCTATTATATTATTAAGACTGCACTATTCCTTTTGTAGGTAAGAGTCTGGGACTGTGAAAATGGAAAATGTATAAAGGTTGTCAAGGTAAGATGTAGATTATTGTCTACTAATTTATTAAAATGAAGTAAATAGCAGGCTCTAGTTTTCTTATCTAAAATTGAAAATAAATAGGGTTACCATAGCTTGAAGCAGAAAATTCAATCACAATAACATTTGCCAAATACCATTCACAATTCTGTCAGATGTACCTAAGCAACAGCGTACCTCGGCAAGGGGCAAAGTATGAGCCTGTGTATTATAATAGTCTAACCCAATTAAGCACCATTGTGATATCATCACAGTAGAACCCAATCAGGGCCGGACTGGGACTAAAAAATAGCCCTGGCACGCAAACCCCACAAGCCCATGCAATATCACCCTGCTCCCCTCTGCCCACTTCCCCAAAAAATAGTGTCACGCAATGTGCGGCACACTAGCTTTATTTGGCCACGCTCCTCACCACTCCCTAAATTATGTTGACCTCACCATCAGCACAAGTAAAAGAAAGTGGAATATAGAAACACCTGATCACACAGCCATGATATGTGGAGACAGTTGGGTATCTACCAAAAACACTTGATTAGACCCCAAAGATGTACAGTAGCTGTAAGTGAATGACTTACAGTACTGTATGGGACTCACCACCCAGGGGAGCCAGAAGGAGCAGGAGACTGAAATGTAGCACAGGCAAGAGCCAGCATTGAGCTCCACAGCATCACTTTGTGTGCTGGGGCTGGCGGCCTAAGACCTAGTGAAATGCATTATAGAATTTAACAGTAGTGGTTCAGGCAGCCCACACTGTGACATGCTGGAGCGGCCCACCGGGAATCTGCCTGGTCGGACAGATTGTCAGTCCGGCCCTGAACTCAATCAGCACAATTGTAACATCATCACAGTAGAAACTGGGCAAGCACCATTATGACATTATCACAATAGAACACGGGTTTAGCACCATTATCACATCATCACAGAAGAAACCAATTCAGCACCATTGAGACATCATCACATTAGAACCCAGGCCAGCACCATTATTAAATCATCACAGTAGGACCTAATTTAGCATCATTGTGAGATCATCATGGTAGAACTCAGGATAACATCATTGTGACATAATCACAGTAGAGCCCAGTTAAGAATCATTATAAAATCATCACAGCAGAACCCAGACAAACACCATTGTGACATCATCACAGTGAAAACCAAGCCAGCACCATTGTGGCATCACAGTAGGACTCAGTTAAAGAGGCTCTGTCACCAGATTTTGCAGCCCCTATCTGCTATTGCAGCAGATCGGCGCTGCAATGTAGATTACAGTAACGTTTTTATTTTTAAAAAACGACCATTTTTGGCCAAGTTATGACCATTTTTGTAGTTATGCAAATGAGGCTTGCAAAAGTCCAAGTGGGTGTGTTTAAAAGTAAAAGTCCAAGTGGGCGTGTATTATGTGCGTACATCGGGGCGTTTTTAATACTTTTACTAGCTGGGCGCTCTGAAGAGAAGTATCATCCACTTCTCTTCAGAACGCCCAGCTTCTGGCAGTGCAGACACAGAGCGTGTTCTCGAGAGATCACGCTGTGACGTCACTCACAGGTCCTGCATCGTGTCAGACGAGCGAGGACACATCGGCACCAGAGGCTACAGTTGATTCTGCAGCAGCATCAGCGTTTGCAGGTAAGTAGCTACATCGACTTACCAGCAAACGCCGATGCTGCTGCAGAATCAACTGAAGCCTCTGGTGCCGGTGTCCTCGCTCGTCTGACACGATGCAGGACCTGTGAGTGACGTCACAGCGTGATCTCTCGAGAACACGCTGTGTCTGCACTGCCAGAAGCTGGGCGTTCTGAAGAGAAGTGGATGATACTTCTCATCAGAGCGCCCAGCTAGTAAAAGTATTAAAAACGCCCCGATGTACGCACATAATACACGCCCACTTGGACTTTTACTTTTAAACACACCCACTTGGACTTTTGCAAGCCTCATTTGCATAACTACAAAAATGGTCATAACTTGGCCAAAAATGCTTGTTTTTTAAAAATAAAAACGTTACTGTAATCTACATTGCAGCACCTATCTGCTGCAATAGCAGATAGGGGCTGCAAAATCTGGTGACAGAGCCTCTTTAAACACCATTGTGACATAATCACAGTAGCACTAAGACAAACACCACTGTGACATAATCACAGTAAAACCAAGATAAGCACTATTGTGACATAATCTCAGTAGAAACCAAGCCAGCATCATTGAGACATCATCACAGTAGTACCAAGACAAGCACCATTGAGACATCATCACAGTAGAACCTAAGACATGACCATTGTAACATTATCAGAGTGGAACCCAGTTAAGCACCATTGTGACATCAGCACAGTAGAAACAAGACGAGCACCATTGTTACAGTACATGGGAATCTAGGCCAGCACCACTGTGACATTATCACAGTAGGACCAAAGCCAACACCATTGTGACATCATCACAGTAGGACCAAAGCCAACACCACTGTGACATCAACACAGTTAAAACCAGACGAGCACCATTGTGACAACATCGCTGTTGAACCCAAACAAGCACCATTATAACATCATTACAGTAGAGGCCATGCTAGCACCATTGGCGCCCTGTGTTTTGTATTGGTTTAATAATTTTCCCTTGAAGTTAATAAACGGGATTTAAAAGGCCACTGAACACAAAGTAAAAATATTATAAATCTACTATCAAAAGTGCTAGCAATATCATTCACACACATGCATATAAATGTTTCTAGTAGCTCTCAGAACTGGAGATATGTGAAATAAAGTACTGACTATGGGAACAGACATTTTTGTACAATTTGAAGAATACTACAGGGAAGATGGACATATACTTGAGATAAAAGTTTGACAAATCCACAGATTTTGCTGGAATCAGATGTCGGTCTCATGTATATGAGGTCCTCCCAACTGTACCCCGATGGCAGATGTTGGGGGAAAGATGGATCGGGCATGTTGCATTTCAACATACCAGATCTTTTGGTCCTGCAGCAGAGAAACTGCTGGCAGAGGCTGACAGCAACTTATTTCCATCTCCCCCTTGACCACACGTGGCGGATTTCCTCCGCAACTGTCCGCATCAATGCCGCACAGAATCTGCGTTGCAGATTCTGCTGCGGATCTGCACAAAATGTGCAGTAAATTGATGCGGACTAGCTGCTGCGGACTGCGGGAAAAGTGCTTCCCTTCTCCCTATCAGTGCAGGATAGAGAGAAGGGACAGCACTTTCCCTAGTGAAAGTAAACGAATTTCATACTTACCGGCCGTTGTCTTGGTGACGCGTCCCTCTTTCGGCATCCAGCCCGACCTCCCTGGATGACGCGCCAGTCCATGTGACCGCTGCAGCCTGTGCTTGGCCTGTGATTGGCTGCAGCCGTCACTTAGACTGAAACGTCATCCTGGGAGGCCGGACTGGAGACAGAAGCAGGGAGTTCTCGGTAAGTATGAACTTATATTTTTTTACAGGTTGCTGTATATTGTGATCAGTAGTCACTATCCAGGGTGCAGAAACAGTTACTGCCGATCGCTTAACTCTTTCAGCACCCTGGACAGTGACTATTTACAGACGTCTCCTAGCAACGCTCCCGTCATTACGGGAGCCCCATTGACTTCCTCAGTCTGGCTGTAGACCTAGAAATACATAGGTCCAGCCAGAATGAAGAAATGTCATGGCAAAAAAGCAAGACGCATCCGCAGCACACATAACATGTGCATGACAGCTGCGGACTTCATTGCGGAACTTAGAATCTCCATTGAAGTCAATGGAGAAATTCCGCCATGAGTCCGCCACTGCTCCGCAACAGACAGAGCATGCTGCGGACACCAAATTCCGCTCCGCAGCCTATGCTCCGCAGCGGAATGTTACGCATCGTCTAAACGAACACTTCTAAATAGAAGTGGAAGTCAATGCAGAAACGGCTCCGCTGCGGATTAACGCTGCGGAGTGTCCGCAGCGGAATTTAAGTGAAATTCCGCCACGTGTGAACCCAGCCTTAAATAAACATGCACCCTCAATTTTAGGGTGGAGTCGAGAGAAATGGATGTTGGCCAAACAAGCATTTAATTGACACCTATTTGATGTGTATGACTAGTGTAAAGGCCCTTTACGTGGGCCAATTATCTGGCAAACGAGTGTTCACAAAACGCTCGTTCCCGATCATTGTCCTGGTAAACAGGGCAACAATCAGCCGATGAACGGGTAAACGTTCGTTCATCGGCTGATTGTATAGTTTATTAAAATATTATCGTTGTTGGCAGCACATCTCCCTGTGCAAACAGGGAGATGTGCTGCCGACATGATAGAAATGTATGGGGACGAGCGATCAGGGTAATGACCGCTCGTCCCCATCCATAGTTCCTTGTGAAAGGAGCAAACGAGCGCCGATCAACGAGTTGTCTCGTTGATCGGCGCTTGTTTACACGGCCCACATAGGGCCGTGTAAGAGGTCCCTAAAGGTCGTTTTGGCCAGTGCAACGAGCGCCGATCAACGAGACAGCTCGTTGATCAGCGCTCGTTTGCTCCTGTCACAAGGAGCTATGTATAGGGACAAGCACTTGTTACTCCGATCGCTTGTCCCCATACATTATTATCATGCCGGCAGCACATTTCCCTGTTTACACATGTGCTGCCGACAACGATAATATTTCAGTTTTTCAAAACTATACGTCAGCAGATGAACGAGCGTTTGCTTGTTTATCTGCTGATCGCTGCCGTGTTTACACAGGCTTGTCTGCCCGATAATTGCCCAGTGTAAAACCCCCTTCTCCCAGTATGAACTGACTGATAACAGAGAACAATAGACTGCATTTGTCTGCACAGCAAAGGAGATAAGATAAACTTTAGGTATAGTGTCCCTTTATGAACCAGACAGCACCAATTGATGCCATAACATGGGGACATGTGGTTCCAAAGGCAATTATTTGAATGCCGGCATAGGATGTGATTGGGCACATGTAGGGTGAGCCATGGCAAGATGTTTGTTATTTCTTGATTTTAGGATGTATAATAAAATATGAGAAATTCTCTATTTTTCTATTGCAGGGCATGTTGGAGCTGACACATATATGTATATTTTCATTGGAAGGCACCCTAATGCTAGCTGGTGCTATGGGGCTTTACCAATCACAGTAGTCACATGGCGCTAATGTCACACCAAACAATAACATTCTAAGTAGCCATAGTGGTCACAGACTCGTACTCCACCAGTTCCTTGAAGAATACAGACTTTCGAGGCACCAGCAGAAACTTACAGCATTGTTGACTTTGTATCACACAAAAAGAATCATGGGATTTCATTAAAAAAAGACAATATAAAGAGGATCTGTTGGCTTTTCTGACATGTCAGTTTTAGTTATACTTTTTTCCCCAATAAAATAACTATTATGGAAGATCTTTTCATAGAACTCTGAGTTGTGCTGTTCCTCTGTTATTCCTCCTAATAATTTATGAATAAATTGACAACTGGGGGTTGTTGGTGTGTCCCAATACAGACTGACATTGTCCAATCAGAGGAATAGCTAGGAATGGCACATCGCAGAGTTTTAAGAAAAGATGCTCATTCCTCTTCGTAGCAACTGTTTTCGCTGATGGCAGTGGCCTCTCCCAACAGGATAATGCAGGATAATGCGCACTGTCACACTGCAAAAATTGTTCAGGAATGATTTAGGGAACATGACAAAGAATTCAAGGTATTGACTTGGCCTCCAAATTCCTCAATCTGATCGAGAATCTATGGAATTTCCTGGAAACACAAGCCCTATCCATGGAGGCCCCACCTCACAACTTACAGGACTTAAAGCGGTCTGACAACTGATGACCACCGGATAGGTCATCAGTATATCATTGGTGCGGGTCCAACACCCGCACCCCGCACTGTAAAGCCGCTCCGGTGGCCTGCGGGCACGGGATGTTATGGCAGATAATGCTATGTACAGGGCAAGCAGTTGGTTCCGTACATAGCATAGCGGCCGTGCTGCAGAACTGCAGGTCTGCTCCTATTCACTTGAACAGTACTGCAGCTCGGCCTCTATTTCGTTGCCAGAGCCATTGCTTCCGGCATGTACGTCTGGTGCACGGAGGCACGGACCAGCTGATCTGTGCAGGGTCCGGGTGTCGGACCCCCACACAACATGTACTGATGACCTATCCGGTGGATAGGTCATCAGTTGTCAGAAGGTGGAAAACCCCTTTAAAGGGTTTTTCTCATAATCATAAATTATCACCTATCCACAGGATAGGTGACCATTTTCTGATTGCTATGGGCCCCACTGCTGGGACCCCCACAGATCATGAGAACAAGGGTCCCGAACCCCTGTTACTCCGCACTGCTCAACCATAGTGAGGAGGATATTGAATGGAGTGGAAATTGAGCATGCACGCTGCCGCTCCCTTCAATGTCTATGAAAATGACAGAATCAACCGAGTACAGTACTCCTAAAGTTTCCTAAAACTATTTTTATTTATTAGGTTATCAATGCGCTTTATTTGTAGAAAAATTTGCAGCAGCAGGGTCACATGATCAGACACTTGGCGATCACATGGTATACATGGTCTTATAAGTATATGTGTATACAGTATATTGGAAGACAGAAACGGTTACATACCATTTCTGCCTTCTCTTAAACAGTACTTGGCTGTCTCTTGAGGGTGCCATAGGTGCACAATCTTCTTTTTATGGCGCTGTAAATTAAGGCCACCTAATGACCAACAAAACAAAAAAAGGATGTATTGGTGGTCATTTTTGAACACAGAAATATATATTTCATCATAAATATTGGCATTGTTTCTAGAATCTTTTTGGTGTTTCACAGAAGACAGAACCAGCTGTTACTTTTACGGTGGGGATGGTAAATGGATAAATGCCGCCATATTATGGACATGTGAAACCAATGTTACAAAAGTCACATTCTGTGTAAAGCCACATCCCCAAAGCACACCTGGCCAGGATTTGTGGGTAAAAAAAGGTGCCAACCCTAGGGTCCTATGATGCCCCCTTGAAGCTTTTTATAAGCTGGGCCAAAATAGGAGATGGCTGTCATTTCGGCATTTCCACAGTGGCCCCATAACAGAGGAGAATATAAAGTATGGCTGTTTTCAGATAGCAGTCTAATGACCCGATAATAGCACCATAGGGATGTATGGTTCTGTTGGTTCAGGTCATTAGATACGCGGTTGTGACAGGATTTACGCAGTCTGAAACTGGCCTTACTCTTCTGTTCTTCATGTTTGGACTCCGCGTACTGATCACTCAGTGATCATTATCCTGGGAAAATAAGCGGTACCATATAAATTTACCTTCTCCTGGGGCCTGGGGGCAGAATAACAGGTACGCAGGCCCCAGGCTGCCATTTGGGCATCACTGCCTTAGAGCCAAATGCGGGAAAACCCAGCCTAATTACCCATAGCAACTAATCAATCACACATCAGCTTACATTTAATTTAATGTTACAAGTTGCTATGGGCAAACGCCTCGTTTACGCCTGAAAATAGGTCGTGTGAACCCAGCCCTAGTTTGTGGGGAGGTAGATGATTATCCCTCTTAAAGGTGTACTCGGGTAATAAAAAAATTGGCCTTTTTTTATTATAATTATTTACAATTGAGTCTACCGGATTTCCTAAAAAAAAATTGCTGAGCTCCGACTGTTGCTTAGTAACTGAAGACGCAGTGTGTGGGTGACACTGCATGAACCCCATGGTCTTGTGGAGATCCAGCAGTGTAAATATATTCAGTAAGAAGAGCTATGGAGGAACATAATGTCAGAGACCCAGAGCTGGATTTGGATTTATTGGGAATTATACATTACATACTGTATAAGTGGTGCAGTATAGTAACAACATAGAAATCAGCCTTTCCCCTACCAGAAATGGCTGATAACAGGGAATAACAGATTTTATTTACCAAATGAATCACTCTAGGTTTTCTTTCAGTCAGCAGTCAGATATACAGCTGAGTGTAGGGGCTTTGTGGAAGGTAAAGGGGTTAATCCCTCTTTAACACCATATTGGGGGTGGTCCCCAAGCTCTTCCCCTGGAGGACTTGTGTATTACAAGAATACCCATTGATTTCATTGTCATAATGGGACAACCATTTTAATGTTCTTCAGCCACCACAAATTCACTTTTCCTAGCTCAAACAGCACTCGTATGATAACAAGAGAATGATAACAAAAAACGCAAATAATATTCAAGAAGTATTTAACAAAAAATAAAAATTAACCGCAGTCAAAAAAGTTATCTATGACGCTAGGCGACCCTGCCTCACTGCGGGAAAACTGTTCCTTTACTGTAATCATATTTCAGTTTGGGACAGTAGTTCCGCTGGGAGTCAGGGACTTCTAGCGTCATAGATAACTATGATGCTAGGGGCCCGGCTCCCTGCAGTGTGTTCGGTCTGGGAAATGCGTCCGACATAGGACCATATATCACAGACCGAACACGCTCGTTTGAATCCGGCCTAAGAAAAAGTTTTCTCCTGCAACACGGACTATAACCCGCCTACAGGCACTGAGCTAATCAGTTTGTATCCCAGCAGTAGGAGAAACATAGAGGAACAGGTGTACAATGACTGTGAAACAGAACAAATACCACCAGCATAACCTCAAAATAATGGGTGGGTGTTGTAAATTTTCTTTTCTCGTTAATTTCATTGGGGGACACAAGAAACCATGGGATGTCCCAAAGCAGTCCCTGAGGTGGGAAAAAAGAGAAGAAAGGAGATTGTCTAGCAGGATGCCACTGCTGGACACACTTTACGAGAAGGCCCAATTCTACTGATGAAAAGATGTTCTCCTAATAGAATGTGGGGAGTATGAATGAAAGACCAGGGAGACCCCCTGTGCATTAAAGGGGGTCAGGGACTGATGGCTGTATCCTGGAGTGTGCCATAGGTCGGGAAAGGGGGATTCCAAGGATTCTGCCAGTATGCCTCGACTACAGATGAGCAGATCAATCAGAATATGGTTTCATTAAAGACCGGCCTCCCCCTCTGCCCATTCCTCCAGATAATGAGAGAGACTGAGCGCCAGAGGAAACGTTGACAGAATATACAGTCGGAAGGCCGCACCACCCCTTGAGATGAGATGATAAGGTGCAGTTCGGAGGATCTGGAGGTTCCTAATGATCGGCAGGGGTCCCAGCGGTGGGGCACCCAGGAAACAGAAAATGATCACCTATCCTGTGGATAATTTATGATTCTGGTATCTTCAGATCCCAGGGCCCAAGAGACCTAATTTCAGCACTATGCACCCACCCGATGCATAAAAAAACTTGTAACACCCGCCGGAAGCAATTGATGGCTGGAAAAAAATATACCAACCCTCACTGCTTTCATATCTGGGCTCTTCTCTGCCCTGTTGACATGCTCGCTGGAACTTTGCTTGCTGGGTCTTCTGCAGGCGGATGAGTGGACTCATTATTTACACATTTTACTGCAGAAATCTTTATTTATGGGCAGAAAATGCATGGCGCTGAGATGGTATAGTCCTGCTTCACCAACCATTAGGGCTTGTTCAGACGAACGAGTGTAAACTCGGACATGAAAAACGCCCATTTTTCACATCCAAATCGCATGGCAAAAAATAGGACATGATCCGTTAAAAAAACGGCCGTCTGAACGGTCCCATAGAAATACATGAAGCCGTGTGACAACCGTAAAAAAAACGTCTGTCACCCAGACGATATTTACGTTCGTCTGAATAAGCCCTTATTATGTAGAAAAGTTAAATCAACCAAATTCTTACATTTTTAAAGCTATTATCTATAAATATTGTGTCTGTCCAGCTAAATTTGATAACACATGGAACCTATGGCTCAGCTTCCCGTTAACAAATTATTCTCCCCCACGCCTGAGAGCCGCACTGCAGGGATTGTTTATAGGGGCTGCTGCTGCGCCCACTCCCTTGTAACAACCATCCTATCATTGTTAATATACTAGCGTGCCCCTTATAGCCCACTCAACTGGTTTATATTGTCACTGCCGGCCCAAAAACTGGCATCTAATTTGAATCTTGTAGATGGGTGGCTGTGACAGCCTACATTCTCATCTCCTGCAGGGCATATCTTTTCTAACCTGCGCAAGGCCTGAATCACACCTATATATATATATATACATACTGTTATCCTACTGACAGTAACCCTATTCATTACATGTAACAAATTTGTATATTGACTTGGATCCTTGCGCTGTTTATTTTTTTCTTTTGTATTTGTCAATAAAGCAAGTTTAAAAAAATAAATATTACCTATATGGTAAATCGGGGCATAACATCCGTTAATTGTATTACCATATTAATGCGGTACAGAAGGAAAAATTTACAACAAGGAAAGTCTGTTTCATATGATAGATCATTTCTAGTATTCTATTAATTACGAACCTAAGCAAACGTAAGGGGGTTATCTAGAGGATTATGGACCTTGATTAAAGGGATTCTATAGGATTACCATTTAAAAGGGGTGTCCAAACATGACAACCCCATCTATATGCACCGCTGTCCAATGCGTGTAAAGCGGTCCCCCACTTTGGATCCCCTTTTACTAGACAGAGCAAAAAACTGCTGGAAAGTAGCTATGACATAATGGGTGCCCCTAAGTATTACATGATCACCAGTTCATTTGAATGGGCAGGCTGCAGGGCATTATGGGAGTTGTAGTCTTGCAGGTCAGAGCCCCAGGTCAGAGAGCAGCGTATTAGAGAGCGATTGCTCCAGTAATGTTTTAGCTTTGTAGTTAACAATACTTTAATATAAAATCTAAGTGACACACAAAGATCCAAAACCTATTGATATACTCCCAGGCTCACCCAGCTGTATATCTGGAAACTATTGAAATAATCATGTCAAAAATAATGTTGGTATTAAAATATTTATTATAATTATTTGTGTTTAATTAAACAAAAAAAAGTGCAAAATACGTTAAAATTAATGACTTGCGCGCTGACTGCATGGACTGTACCATTACGCTTTCACCGTCTCCCCCTACATATCTACACAATGGAAACGTCCATCACCCGGAAGAACTCTCCTGCCAGGTGACCCCTCCCTTTCCTCTGGCAGCCAGCGGCGACAATGGTGAGTTGTGACTACCCGTCCGGTATAATCCGGTGACATCCGAAGTTTTGAGCAATTTATTCACGGTTTACGTTCGCTTATAATATAACGGAAAGTCTGGGGTTCGTGTGCGGGGTTGTATTGTCCCACCGCGGGGAAGGACGGGCTGGATAAATGGGTTGTTGTATGTTCCCCCTCCCGGTAGCTCAGTAGTATGGCCGCCCGCACTGTTGGTGTAGTATTGCCGCTCTGGACAGCGCCTCATATCCAGGCGCAGGTGTTCCTAAGCAGAGCTAGTAGTCTGGTCTCACATGTATGTCAATATTTTAAAAAATGCCAATTATGAGTTAATGTAGTCGAGGCGGACTTTTTTCTCGACTTCCACTGGTCACCCCCTACCCAACCGGCAGTGGCTGCTAACAGGGAGCAATAGACTACATTGAACTTCACAGCAAGTCTATAGGTGCTGCCTTTGATGCCCTTCTAGGATAGATCTCCCCCAGTCCTTCTGGGATTGTGTTGATACATACCCCAGCTGGGCCTGGCAGGTACTACTACTCATCTATTACTTCTGCCACAGATCCTACATTCGTTTGACTGGGACCCTTGTAGGAGTCTCTGCTTTGTATCTTTTTATTTGCTTGTCTCCGCTATAAAGTAATAAAGACGAGTCTAGGATATATTACACGTTCCGATGTGGGTTGTGTTAAGTGCCGATCAACGAGACCGTTTGTTGATCGGCGCTCACTTGCTCCTTTCATGTATGAGGACGAGCACTCGTTACTGCGATCGCTCGTCCCTATACGTTTATATCATGTCGACTGCACGTCTCACTGTTCACCCCGGCAGATCTGCTGCCGACAATGATAATAATTTCTGTATTTAAAAGATAGAATTAGCCGATGAACGAGTGTTTGGCCGGTGTAGAAGGGCCTTTAGATGTGATCTCAGGAGCCAAGTCCTTCTGGTAGTGTGTGCTTGTCCGGTGACATAAAATTGATGACCTAGCCTCCTTATAGGCCATCAAAATCTAAACGATGGGGGTCCGACGCTCGTCACGATCATCTATGTGAAGGGTCTGCGGCGCTCTGGAGAACACTGCTTTCCCTTCGTTCCTTATCTCTTCCCAAGCGAAGAAGCTGTAATACTGTGCACGGCTCGTATGAATGTGACAGCGTTGTGCTGAGCTGTGTAAGCGGTGAGGGCAAAAGGGGGCGCATCACCGCATTTTAGGTATGTTTGCACAGGGTGGTTATGCTGCGTAAAATCACACCACGTATCCGCCCTGGGAGCCGCAGGGAATTCCATCCGGAAAAGCCGTACCAAATTGTGTTGCAGTTTTTCAGGTGGAATGTCCGCTGTGGTAAACGGCACATATAATAAAAAAAATAAGTTTTGACACTTGCGTAGCCGTGGCGATGCAGGCCGGCCTCCTGGGATGAAACATCATCCAAGGAGGCAGGCCTGGACGAAGAAGCACGGAATTCTTGGTAAGTAAAAAAATTTTTTAAGCAGCAAGAGCGCAAATTCGCCTGACATGATGCGGATTAAAAAAAAAACGCACCACAGGTCAATTTCTAGCAGTTTTTTTCCCCGCTCATCGTTTATGCCTTGTGTGGATGAGATTTGTTAGGGTATGTGCACACGCTAGCTGTCATTTACGTGTGAAAAGACAGACTGTTTTCAAGAGAAAACAGCTGCCTCGTTTCACACGTAAATGCTCCTCGCATTTTGCGAGCCGTCTGAGACGCTCGTAAATCTTGAGCTGTGCTTCATTGAGTTCAATGAAGAACGGCTCAAATTACGTGGCAAAGAAGTGCCCTGCACTTCTTTGCCGAGGCAGTCCATTTACGTAGTCGTTTGACAGCTGTCAAACGACGACTCGTAAATTACAGGTTGTCTGCACAATACGTCAGCAAACCCATTCAAATGAATGGGCAGATGTTTGCCGACGTATTGTAGCCTTATTTTCAGACGTAAAACGAGGCATAATACGCCTCGTTTACGTCTGAAAATAGGTCGTGTGAACCCAGCCTTAAAATCCCATCCACTCTGCTGCTACTGTATTATGCTGCGGATTTTCCACGGTATTTGCACTACACCGGGACTTGTCCATGAAAAGAGAGTCCAATACAGAGCCCTGTGGAACCCCACTGGTAACTGCGACCCACTCTGAGGATGTACCATTAATAACCACCCTCTGTTTTCTATCACTGAGATAGTTACTTATATTTTCCCCAGTCCCAGCATGCTCGTGTTATATACCAACCTTTTATGCGCCGCAGTATTAAACGCCTTTGAAAAGTCTAGATACAAAGGCTGAAGTCACACGTGCCTGATGTTTGTAACGTACGATGAGGGGGAAGAGCAACAAAACAATAATTCTAGTTTTACTTTTAACAGGCAAAAATCAAGGCCCGAGACCTGCGCGGTAAGAAGAAGGAAGAGCTTCTGAAGCAGCTGGATGACCTTAAAGTAGAGCTGTCTCAGCTGAGAGTCGCGAAGGTGACAGGAGGCGCCGCTTCTAAGCTGTCAAAGATGTGAGTATATTCAGCCTGTTTACTGGAATGGGTTATACACATCAAGCCAAGGTCCAGGGTTTAGTTTTTTCTGTCACTGGGGTCATACATCTTTACTGTCCTCTCCCAGTTCCAGGTGCTGTGCTGGATGTGACGTGTGGGTAGGTGATGATTTATGATATTGGGAATACCCTTCACTTTCTTACTGCCGCTTTTGACAGAATCTGTTATAGGGGCTCCTAAGCAAGCCTCCAATGCAGATGTGAACAGAGCCTTATGGAGCTCTTCTCGTGGTTCCTTTAGATGGCCATGCTGAAAATTTAGTTGTCGTTTTTCTATAGAAGAAACGGGTGCCAAATATAAAAATGTCAAGCCTGTGTCACTGGCGACTAGTTCCCGCATTCTAGATATCCTGGAGAACTTGCTGTCATTCACAAATCGTAGGAGAGCGGGTAAATTTCCTGTATCGAGGAGTGAGCTGCTTAGATGAAGTGAAAGAGACCTTTTTTAAGTGAAGAGATGGGAATCTATGGAATAAATGGCCAAAGCCAGAGTCTCAAATGAGCAGCGCACCCTTTATCGTGCAAGTCCTACATGGTTGCTAGAAAGGAGTATATCTCGCACAGCCCCATCAGATATGAGACTGGGTACCTTGCCGTTCCCAACATATGACAACACTCAGAACCTAGAACGTATTATAGAGCCACCGGTGTCCTGTACCATTGGGACGGTAGCTCCATTTAAAAAAAATAATACAAGGAAATCTTTTACCGCAAAAGTAACACGTGGTAAAAAAGGGGGGGGGTGCTAATGGGATGGAGGAGACAGTCCTGCAACAAAGCTGGTACATTGTGCATGTTGACGCCATGTCCTCCTAGACGGCCCGACAGAAAATTAGGAGAGGGGTTTCACTGAGGGACTATGAACAAAGTACAGATTTCATGGTCAAACCCAAGATCTGAAGAGGGAAGTCCAGGCCGAAACTATGGGTTGTAAAACACTGGGGTGCAGGTCAGTTGGTGTTTTGTTAATGGTCAACGTGTGTTCTGTATCATTATTTTCCGTTCATTTTCCCTCAGCCGTGTTGTCCGTAAATCCATCGCCAGAGTTCTGACTGTGATCAACCAGACGCAGAAAGAAAACTTAAGGAAGTTTTACAAAGTGAGTAATTTTCGCCTGTTTTATAGAACTGAGGATGAATGAAGTGACCATTTTGAGTTTTCTCCACGTGTGTCCTAGAAAAAAAAGGAATGGGGTACATTGTAGTTCTACATCTTTTTATTTGGTTCTGTGACCAGTTTAATAGAGGGACTCTGTATGCAGCCTCCGTGGGGCGACGTATTCTTTATACCCGATAGTTCTGGTGGGATCCGCTAAAAATCGAATGTGTGTTAGCAGCCTAAGCTTATGTTCTGGTGGTCGAAACCAAACCCACATACAGTAGCCCATGGTCTCACCATTTTGCCGATAACACTGGTATTACCGGCAAAATCATATGCCCATTGGCCACCGAATGTGGGTGTGATTTTGACGGCATGTGCCTGCCGCAGCATTGGAGTGTACCCTGACTGTAAGTGGAAATTCAACAATCCTTTTCCCCCCCTGGGAATTGGCACTGTCAGAGGATTCTTTCCATTTCACTGTTAAAATAAACCGGCGTACAGCGTATTAAAGGGGTTGTCCACATTTTATTTTTTCTATTCGTTTATTTGTAGAATAGGAAATCCTACAGATTTTTAATATATGTGTATTTAAAATTCTGATCACATATAGTTTAGTGCAGTTGTCTGTCTAAAAAGAAATGGTATAGCCCACAGATTTGTCCATAACAAAGCACCTATAGGATAACTGATTGGACAGTCATGTGACCAATGGCATTCAGGTAACACTGTCCAGGTATATAACAGGTAAAGAGATTCTTAAGGAGCAGAAGTTATAAAGTATTTCTACCTACAGCAACATCTCCTCATGGTGTCTGAGGGGCAGCTCTTACATTCTTCTCCCTGCTGTATGTGTGGTGTTTTTTATTTAACTTTATTAACAACATGACATCACCTAGAGACAGGCAGTTATTTTAGAAGTCTAGAGATGGTGGAATAATGCTAAACATTTGATTCACTCATTAGTCCTAATCACATTGTGTGCCGGGTCACATGACTGACGCCATGCTTAGTCCTGTTCATTTGGCCTATGGATACATTACACAGGATTAATCTGTGGGCTATACAATTCTACTGTGACAGGGGCCTCATGCACTATATTGTATGTGAGCTGAATTTCTAATACATGTACATTAGAAAACTGATTTCTTCTTCCACATATAAGTAAAAAAAACAAACTGGACCAACCCCTTTAAGGCCCCATGCACACTTCCATGTGCCGTTGAACGGCTGCTAATGACGGTTCCGTGAATCACAGACCGAACACGCATGGCTTACATGTGCAGTCCGTTGTTTCACAAACCAAATCGATGCAAAGGCAAAGACTGTTCCGTCAAAAACGGGCAGGAGTAGGACCTGCACTACTTTTGACGGTTTGGCCGCACATTTACGTTAAGGCTGGGTTCACACGAGCATGTTACGTCCGTAATGAACGGAACGTATTTCGGCCGGAAGACCCGGACCGAACACAGTGTAGGGAGCCGGGCTCCTAGCATCATAGTGATGTACGATGCTAGGAGTCCCTGCCTCTCCGTGGAACTACTGTCCCGTACTGTAACCATGATTACAGTACGGCACAGTTGTCCTGCAGAGAGGCTGGGACTCCTAGCGTCGTACATCACTATGATGCTAGGAGCCCGGCTCCCTGCACTGTGTTCGGTCCGGGTCTTCCGGCCGAAATACGTTCCGTACATTACGGACGTAACATGGTCGTGTGAACCCAGCCTAAGTCCTCATGCATACGACCGTAAAAACACCCGTTATTGCAGGTCGTAATTACGACCCGCAATAACGGGCTCATAGACTTGTGTTACCCACGGGTACCTTCCCGTTTTCTCACGGGAAGCTGCCCATGCCGTTAAAAAAATAGAACATGTTCTATTTTACGGGCCGTGCTGCTATACTTTATAATGACAGCACGGCTCGCAAAAGCGGCCGGCCGTGCCCGCCCGTGCTCGTAATTACGAGTCGTGATTACGAGCACGGTCGTGTGCATGAAGCCTAAAACATAAGTGTGCATGGCCCCATTGAAATGTGTCAGGGTGCTATTAGTTAAAAAAAAAAAAACAAAAAAAACTGAAGTGGGCATGAGGCCTAAGGAACTGGTTTCTTTTTTTTCTTTTTTTGGGCTAAAAATGCTGTGGCCAGATGTCCGCTGGGATTCAATAGGGAAGTCGTAAACGCACTTCAAACAAAAGCATTTATTTGTTTGTCTTTTGGTCAGTAGCATAAATGTGTGAAAGAAGGTTGAGGCTAGAATTACACGTACAGGTTTTTTAGCCAAACGCAGGAAGGACCCAGTAGTGCGTCCTAAAATAAATAGTAGAAGTCTTTCCGTTACGGTGCTCACGCGTGGCGTACTTGCATTGCGTCTCCTCAGCGTAAAAATACGCTGCAGAAAAATACAGTGTATGCCTACGGGAAAATTATTATAAAACGCAGAAAGGTTTCTCTAATTCTTGCGTTGCTGAATAATTTTTTTCCCCATATATTGTAGTTTTCCGCAAATTATTTTTACGCTGGGGAAACTCAATGCCAGTATGCCACATGTAGGGATGTCACGATACCAGAATTTGGACTTCGATACCGATACTTTGTGTAGTATTGCAATTTGATACCAAAACGATACTTTGCCAAAAGTAATTAAAAAAAAAAGTTCTTCCGTATTCTGGATAGAGGCACGAGAGGTGTGATGATGAATTTTGAATGTGCCTCACATTAATAGTAATTAACCCCATCATGTTTCTCAGTCATAATTGACAACATTGGGTTAATGAGTAAGGTACATGATGGGGTTAATCACTATTAATGTGAGGTACACGGAGGTTCAAAATTTATAATCCCTTGTGCCTCACATTAATAAGTGGAAGAAAAGTTCTAATTATTTTTTTTTTTTTATAGCGTACACATCACAAATGACACAAATAATTTGTTGTGGGAATATGCCAATACCGAATGTGTATATTTTATGTATTGAGACTTCTTTTAATGTTTATTGTAAAAAAAGTTGTTTTTTTTTATTTAACATTACTTTGCGTTTACTTGTTTATTTTTAAACTTTAACCCCTTAGTGACCACCAATACGCCTTTTCACATGATTCACTAATGGGCTTTAGGCTAGGCTGACGCCTTTTCACGTCAGCCTAGTCTAAGTCCTGCACGGGTCTCCCGTGCAGGCAGGAGCCGGGGCTCTGCTGTCTGATGACAGCTGAGCTCCTGCTCCAACGCCCGCGATCGAAGTTTACTTCGATCGCGGCCGTTTAACCCGTTAAATGCCGCCGTCAATAGCGACCGCGGCATTTAACTTTGTTTACAGAGGGAGCGCGCTTCCTCTGTCACCCATCGGCGGCCCGCGAATGCAATCGCGGGTCTCCGATGGGGTGTCATGGCAGCCGGGGGCCTGATAAAGGCCCCCAGGTCTGCCCTGGACATATTCCTGTTAGGACGCGCCGGAGGCACGTCCTAACAGATTGCCTGTCAGATTTACACTGACAGGCAATAATGCTCTGGTATACGAAGTATACCAAAGCATTATAGCAGCGATCGGAACATCGCACAGTAAAGTCCCCTAGTGGGACTAATAAAATCAGTCATCAAAGTGAAATAAATATTATTAATAAAAAGTACAGTAAAAAAATCCATTTTTTTCCATAAAAAGTGGTTTTATTTAGTAAAAGTGTAAAAAAAAAAAAAAAAGTACATATGTGGTATTGCCGCGACCGTAATGACTCCATTAATAAAGTTAATATGTAATTTAAACCGCAAATTGAACACCGTCAAAAAAAAACATGGCGAAATTGCAATTTTTTTCTATTGCCCCCCAAAAAAGTCATAATAAAAATGAATCAATAAGTCCCATGCACCCCAAAACAGTACCATCCAAAACTACGTCTTGTCCCGCAGAAAACAAGCCCAAAAAATCACTACATTGATGGAAAAATAAAAAAATTACGGCTCTTGGAAAGCGACGATGCAAAAGCAAATAATTTTAGTTCAAAAGTGTTTTTATTGTGCAAAAGTCGTAAAACATAAAAAAACCTCCACATATGTGGTATCGCCGTAATCGTACCGACCCATAGAATAAAGGTAACATGTTATTTACGTCGCATAGTGAACGGCGTCAATTTAAAAACGCATAGAACAATGGCGGAATTTCAGGTTTTTTTTATAATCCCCCCCAAAAAGGTTAATAAAAGTTAATATAAAAATTATATGTACCCAAAAATGGTGCCATTAAAAAGCACAACTAATCCCGCAAAAAACAAGTCCTCATACAGCTATGTAGATGAAAAAATAAAAAAGCTATAGCTCTTTGAATGCGACTATAGAAAAACGAATAAAATGGCTTGGTCATTAGGGCCTAAAATGGGCTGGTCACTAAGGGGTTAATGTACTGACATAAATCTATATACGGATAGTACACAGGCAGTGGTTAGGACATACCTCAGTATGCCCTAACAGGAAATATGGTCAGACAGCCCTGGGGTCCATATATGGTATGGCCCTCGATCGTGTGTCAGGGATTCCCTGTGACGCGATCCGAGGGGCACTCCCCCCTTCTCATTTTCCCCCTTCACGCGGGGATCAGCTTTAATTGCAGCGTTCATGGGAATATCGGCGAAGATGAGAGGTTTCTCTCTCCGCCGTTAGTCAGGCTGCGGCCGTGTATTACAGCCATTGCCCCACTCCTGACTACAAGTCAGCATGAGGTGTTGCGGCCGGCGCTGCACTGAGTGGCGGCGCAGGCACTGAAGATAGAACATGGGGGGTGTTTTGTAGTGTGCCCGGCATGTTCTGTCTTCAGTGCCGCTGGTCGCATCACCTAATGCTGGCTGCACGCACTTGTCCTGACTCAGGAGCGGGGCAATGACTGTATTACACAGCCGCAGCCCCGCTCTCATAAATTCATGTGTTACTATACTAAGATGTGTGGCTGCGCAGCTTCCTATCGAAATACATTAAGCAACGGTATCGAACCATTTGAGGGTGCACGGCATCATGCATCCCTAGCCACATGTGAGCGCACCGTAAAGAATTTTTATCTTCTCATTTCGTAGTGCATGTTTGTCAGTTATGTAACTGTACGTAAACCTGTCACACCTATGCATAAAGATACCAGACAATTATGGTTACAATTTGTTGACAATTGCTGTAACAGCCATTCAAAAGCGAAGTGTAAAGGTCCAAAAAGGTCAAAAATCACATGACTGTTGATCTTGCATCGCTAAATATATTGTCACAGGAACAGATTGAGTATTGTACATGAAACGTTCCTGAGACTTGTGATCAGTTCTGTAACTCCAGTTTTAAGGGTCATTTGTCGGCTCCTTAGAGAAGAGCTGTGTGTGAGTGTTAGATTATCCGTGTTATAGATGGTCTCTAGTGACAACCGGCTTCACACGGTACATTTCTCGCATGCTGTAGGTGTAGACTTTAGTTTTGATCCAGCAAGACAATCACCCAGCACTGGGCTCTGTTATTGGCTGCAGTGTGAATGACGTCTTGCTATAGTAACTTCCACCAGGAGGCTGGTTTCCAGCTGTCAATAGTTGGTTTTGCTTCTTGGTGAAAACATGTATTGCTTTATTATGAGCGGCAGATGTCATGGGTATTTGCCTTTTTCTTCCATCTGTTCTCTCAAGAATGCTACCTAATGAGAAAGCTGGAAACTCGCTGTCAAATGTACTTGTACAATGCCTATAGCACCGACATCCTGCACAGGGAGAACTGAAACTCAATAAAGTTATTTCAGAAGTCACTACCTGCTGGTGGCTACTTCTCAAGGGTGTTCCTGCCAGGATTTCCAATTCTAATAAAACTTTCTATAAACAGGGCAAGAAGTACAAGCCATTGGATCTGAGGCCAAAGAAGACCAGGGCCCTGAGGCGCAGGCTAAACAAGCACGAAGAGTCCCTGAGGACTAAGAAACAGCAGAGAAAAGACCGGCTGTACGCTGTGCGCAAGTTCGCTGTTAAGGCATAAGTGTCATGATCTGAATAAACTCTTTTGGGTAAATTATCGGTTGTCTTATTATTTTTTTTTATTTTCTTGATTTAGGGCTCACGCACACAACCAAGCCTTGTGTGATGTGCTCTATAAAATGACAGGAATGTAACCAGAAATAATTATGCCTGAAATTTATTTCTAAAGCAATTAGAGGAACATCCATGCCTTTAGGAATGATTTAAGAACTATTATACGTACAAGAAGCGGTCTAATCTTCCATAGTCTATTTGAGCACAGCACAAGGACCAAGTACATGTTTACCCAGTAAAAGACTATACTGCACTACCGGCGTTTTCTGTCTCCCATTGATTTCAATGGGGTTTTTGTGGCAGATAACGCCTCAAGATAGGGCATGTTGCTTTTTCCTGCGACCGTTCTTTTCACTCACAGCAAAAATAACTCCTTTACCTCACATTTACATCAATGGGAGGCAGTTTCGGCCATTTTTTGGGGTACTTCCACACGTACAGGAAGGAATTTCGACGCAAGTCTGGCAAAAACCTGTGTTTAAATGTGGATATAGCTGCCGATTTTGCCCCATGTGTATTGGGGTTGAAAATCCGTATCATGGTTGACATGCAGCGGATGTGCATCTGCAGCATGACCACCATTCCATGTGTATTTTTTCCGCTACATGTATAGTGTTGTGAATCCCCATCCACATGTTGTTGTACTGCATTTTCCTGTAGACTTCCACACAGCTAATCTATTTCTGAACTTGGCCTTAGAGAAAGGAGAGGACCTTACTTTTGTATCTTCAACTTAAAGTATTTGTTTCTCCGCTGAGGACGTAGAAACGATCTTCAAAACTATTAAGGGAACTATGAATATTGAAGATGTCTAGAAACCAAAATCTGTCCAGGGTGAAATGCTTCTGGGGTCTAAGGGCAAGATGCAGAAGAATGTTTCCAGTTAGCAAAACTCATAAAGAATTAATATTGCTAGAGTGGGTTTGAAAAGAAATTGGTTGTTCCTAGAGATTTTAGAAAGACTTCTGTTTAACTCTGATTAAAAAATTTGGCATGACATTTCTAAAGTAGTCGATCAGACAGCAAAAGTAATCCAAAAAACTACCCTGTGAGGACTACTCGGCTCCAAGACTGATAGAGTGATAGTCTTATATATATTTTTTTTTAAAAAAGACTATCACCTCATTAAAGGGAATGTGTTGCCAGTAAAACATGTTTGTTTTTTTTAGTTAAACAATTAGTGTGTAGGTGATTAAACATTGTTCTAATTATTTTCACGAGTCAGGAAATATTATAAATTGGATTCAATTTATAATATTTCCCAGCACTGGTCACTAGATGGAGCAATTCCCAAAATTGCAGCATTGCATGTGGTAAAGCAACCACATTGCTTTATGCTGCAAAATTGGGAAAAAATCCCTCGCTCTAGTGAGCTCTCAGAATCCCCCCCCCCTCCTTTTATCCTGGCTAGTGCCGGGAGAAACGAGGGGTTTGAACGGTCTAACCTACACTGTCGCCATTTTTTGAGCTAACACACAGTGTAGAAGGTTTACATACAGTAGTAAACACACACAAACACGAACATACATAGAAATCTCTTACCTGCTCCAGTCGCCGCCGCTCCCTCCGGTCCGTCTGCTGCCGCTGCTCCATGTGCACAAGTCCGGAAGCCGCGACCGGAAGTAGTAATCTTACTGTCCGGCCGCGACTTCCGGTCCACAGGAAAATGGCGCCGGACGGCGCGCATTTCAAATTGAACTGTGTGGGAGCGGCGCATGCGCCGTTCCCACACAGCGGCGTACATGTTAGTGGATGGAACGGGCCCCGTTCGCAGTCCCTATGGGACTGGAGCTGCCGTATTCCATGTCTGTATGTGTCGTTAATCGACACATACAGAAATGGAAAAAAAAATGGCAGCCCCCATAGGGAAGAAAAAGTGTAAAAATAGAAAAAAGTAACACACAAATAAATCTAAACGTTTTTAATAAAACCCTAACATAAAACTGATATAAAAAAAAAAACATTTGGTGACACTGTCAATGTTGCAGCCACTTCTGTGGCTAGATCTTTGTTTTTATGGATCAGCCAGTTGGAAAACCAAGTTAAACAGATCATAGAAAGTCTTCACCTTCTGAAGGTAGCTACAGGGTCCCTGGCCTAAGCTTCCTCGAAGACTCCAAGATTTGGAAATCAGTATTAAGAAATCTTGCTCTTAAAACTCTGTGGCTGAAGACTTGGTATGGGGGCACTATCAAAAAAATAAGTTGGCAGATTTGCTAAGTTTTCGACAGCATAAGCTTAGACTAGACGCTCTGAAAGCGCACTCTGAATTTCTCAGTGGAGCGCGCTATATGATTAATTTGGTGCATCTTGCTAGGCTCTTCCTTATACCAACTTCGTTAAGTTAGTTTTAGTTTGGTGCATTTTAAGCCACGCCCCCTTCCCTGCTAAGCCACAATTTTTTATTTTTTCTAGATAAGGCACAAACTTCTATTCTTTGGCATGTTTGCATGATAAATTCACCTAAGTTTTTCTACACATTCTAGATTTAGACGCAGTAGTAAATCTGCCCCAATGCTGTTATCAACAGGCTGGTAGGTTGAATTCTTATCTTTTCCTCCAAAAAAAAGTGAATCACCTGACAACGTTCCCTTTTGCTCCATTAAAGTTAGTGTGTTGGGGTCTTGTCATGTGATGAGTCTGACAGGAGGCCTCTCCAGATTTTCCTTTTAGGAACCATGACCATGCCTCTCAACAGGAAAACACAAATTCTTCAGGTAAAAACCTCCCTGTATTGGTGGACAGGTTCCTTGAAAAGAGACTCTATGGTCCCTCTCCCCATTCATAGCGATAACAATAGTTGTAAGTCCATAAAGCATCGCAATTTATAGCAGAGTAGGAAATCTGCTCAATGTCCGCTTCTGAATTTGACCATAAATAAATTATATATAATATATATATTCAGACAATATGACCGCACTAGCCTTCCTGCATCACCAACGGCACCAGACGTCGTCCTCTTTAAAGAGAACCTTTCACTAGCCCATACACGTACAGCAGAGTGCACCATGTTGTAGGCACTACTGCACAGACCCTGGGGCACTTTAAACTACCTGTCCAGCCTCGTTTTTGAGATATCTGTGGCGTTCTATTTGGTGCTCGATATGTAAATTACTCCCTGTACTGTCAGGCGTCTATTTTCATGAAAAGGGTGGGGTGGTGCGATACTTAGCGCTCTGAGACTATCCAATCAGCTACGGACAGCGTCAGAGCAGCTTGTGCTGTGTGATCTCGCTCTCTCTCGCAAGGTCACACCATCTTATCACTGTCTGACCAGAGCTGGAGAGCGTGCGCACGCACACAGCTCCAACGCCGCATCTACGGAAAAGGAGAGGAACAATTCACTGTCAGCTGATTGGACAGTGTCAGAGCGCTAAGGATCACCCCCCTGCCCTTTCTATGGAAAAAAAAAACGCCCCACTGACCGCACAGGGGGTAATTTACAGGTAGGGCACCAAATATAATGGCACCGATATCTCAAAAACGGAGGAGGCTAGATGGGTAGTTTAAAGTGCCCCAGGGTCTGTGTAGCAGCGCCTATATAACATGGTGCACTCAGCTACACATGTATGGGCTAGTGAAAGGTTCTCTTTAAAAGCTAGTCAACAAGATCTTCTGATGAGCGCTAGAGTCCGTACACTCACTTTCACCAATTTGCCTGAAGGGTGTAGACAACAGGTCAGCAGACTTTCCAAGTCGTCAAAAAGTAGATGCAGGGGAGTGGTCCCCCAACTAGGAGGTGTTTCAGATGATCATGACCAGCAGTGTTCCTCAAATCGACTTGTTTGCATCAAAGAAAAACACCATTTACCAAAGGTTTTTCTTCCTCAATCCAAGGGACAGTTTGCTAGCGCTGGATGCTCTGTCTCAGAAATGGGACCTGAAGGTCGCCTATGCCTTGCCTCCATTTCCCCTCATTCTCTGGTTCTGAGGAAGATCAAGGAGGATTCAGCCAAGATAATTCTGGTACTTTCATTATGGTCCAAAAGGGGTTTGTTCTTCTGAGAAGTCTATCATACTTCCAGGAAGGGATGTCCTATATCAGCGGCCGATCCTCCGTCTGAAAAGAAAAACTATAAAGCTATCCTCTTGGTTTCTGAAAGCGAGACACTCCTAAATCAGGGTCTCTAACAAGTTGAAGAAGACGGGGAAAAAGGCTTTTAGGAGCACGATCGCTAGACCGATCAAGTTGGCGATCCAGGGACCTTACAAGTCCTTACGGTAAGATCCTCCTCAAGATCTTCGAGCTCATTCCACGAGGGCCCTATCTTATTCTTAGAGTGGGTGCTGAGCAGCTACATGGACTAATAGTCCCACTTTTTTAAGATGTTACAGACTTGATGTTCCTGTCAATTTAGATACAGCCTTTGGCCACTTTCATCTGGCAGTATTTTGGTCAGTATTTCGCTTTAGTATTTGGAAGTTAAAGCAAGGAACCTACACAGAGAAAAAGTGTAATGGAAAGATTTGTACCTCTTCTGTGATTTAGACACCCTCCTGGTTTTGGCTTCAAAATACAGCCGTGTGAAAGAGGCCTTTAGACATAAAAGTCCTCCAGGCTGTTGTCCCTCCCAGAGGTTCTAATCTGGTATTGCTTACATTTTATTGTCATGACAGGACGACGTGGAAAATAGGTATTGGTTCCTAGTGGTAATTTGATTTCCATGCGTCCGTCATGACCGCATCCTAACTTATTGTGAAGAAACATTGTATGAACCGAGATCTTCAATACATGGATGCATCATATCTGGTATAGTTATTGGAGAACTCTGGAGGGTGGCGATGGGCCTGTTAATCCTCTCTGTGTACCTGTCCCTACAGAGGTAAGGGGGGCATCCTCCAGTCGTGCTGTCGTGTTATGGAATCTGAATTACACGTAGGAACTAATTCCCATTTTACAATTCTCCATAGAACCTTTGAGGCTAATAAACGAAATAGTCTTTGTAACTATTATTACGCAGAAGCTATAGAAAATCAAAATAACCTGTGTTTCTAGATGAAGCCACTAGAGGGCAGCTGTGTTATTCAATGTTTTATAACGTAGCTACTTTGGCTTGGGTCCCAACAGACCTCTAGTGGTTGGCTATGAATCAAATTTCTTTGGCTGAATCAAAAATGGCCAAAAAAATAGTGCTGTGCTCATTTTCAATGGGCGCATTAGTGTCTGTCATCTAATGGATTAGGCACTTCCGTTTATTTTGTTCTTATGACGGAACAGAAAAACAGGGAAACTAAACACAGACGTGAACCCAGCAAATTATCTGTCAAATTTGTATTAAAAATTGACATTCGTGGGCTTAAAATGTGAAAATAGATTTTTTTTTCAATATGCCCACCAATTCCACACTGTTCCTACATTGCCAGTCTGTTGGAAATGATGATGTGTTCTCCTTTGCACTGCAGCGGCCAAAAATTATCAATTGCCTCGTGTACCCAACATATTCAGGGACTATATGGGCAGGTGAAAGCAAGAGGGCACACATCTGATCTTCTAAGAGCCTTTACCTGCTTCACATAATTCCTTGTTGTATGAGCATGTGTGAAATATGAAGCATAAATTCACAGGCAGGTGGTTCTGCTGAAAGACATGGAAAGACTTGTGGGTACAAAAAAACTTATACTCTCTTAGGCCTCCTGCACACGTTGAGTTTTTGGATATGCAGAAATTGACCTGCAATACAGATTGAGAATCGGCGGCATGTCAATATATGGTGCGAAACGCTACAGAAAATCTGGACGGAACTTCCGCAGCTAATACACTACAAGTGCAGGGGGTCCCAGAGTACCATTACTCAGCCATAACATTAAAACCACCGACAGGTGAAGTGAATAACATTGATGATCTGGTTACAATGGCGCCTGACAAGGGGTGGGATATATTAGGCAGTAGATGAATAGTCCGTTCTCGAAGTTGATGTTTTGGAAGCAGGATAATTGGGCAAGAGTAAGAATCTGAGCGACTTTACAAGGGACAAATTGTGATGACTAGACGACTTGGGTTAGAGCCCCTCCAAAACGGCAGGTCTTGTGGGGTGTTCCTGGAATACAGTGGTTAGTACCTACCATAGTGTTCCAAGGAAGGATAACCGGTGATCCAGCATTGAGGACCTATGGGCCTGTTGGTCACTGCTACCTCTCCTTATAGCTATGGAACCAAACACAGGCTATATAGACAGCATTTCTGATGCTTCTAGCCACTTGCGGACATGATTTTCCATCTCACTGCTCCACCTAGCTGGCAGTGGAAAAAGAGTACGGCTTCTTAAAATTTCCGTTTATATGGCTGTAGAATTATTGTTCCCAGGGCCCACAATTTTAACTCTTTAAAAAAACTTACAGATGTCCTAGTTTAAACTCCATCTGTCTCATGACAACTGTAGATAACCCCTAAAAGTCATAGTGACCTTGATAATAGGAGATATATAATAGGAGATATAGTTGTCTTCCTAATGGTTCAGGTCAGTTTCATACGAAGGTAATAATGGCATAACTGCAAACGCAAACTAACAGCAGGTCTATGATGCTGTTAGTTTGAGCCATTCTACTTGCCGTCTAACTTTGACAGCGTTTTTTCCTAGAAGCAAGGCTAAACGTAAAGGACAACTCCTGTCTATTACCACTATTATGGCACATGGATGCTATAGAGGGGAGAGGGGTCTCCAGCTTGGACCCCCACATGATCCAGAGTTGCTGCAATGAACGGCTCCTAATGTGGCACCATGTAATTCTACATTGAGGTGATGTGATCTTCAGGGTGGCTTCTATCAGATGGAACAGTCCTTTAAAAAAGGGACGTTAGACCTAAAGTCATCATTTGCTGTACTGTTAAATACAATCTATTGGCTAGGGAAAGGTGGACTGTGGTCAAGTATGAGAAGATGTATTGCCATCTAAACTATTAATGGAGAAATTGAGTCCATTTTGCCTAAAAGCACATCTCTGCCCAAATAATAACTTATAATAATAATAATAATTGTTCATATCCTCATGACTAATAGTCATCACGTGTTAGAGCAGGAGTGTGTGCTCCATAGCTACTCTTGTGACTATAAATAGGAATTTACAACCATTGTCAGCCATTGCAGTCAGTTACCGACCTGCAAACATAGTATACAAAGACCGTTCCTGTCTCCTCGCCCTCTCTCCCGCTATACATATTTTGGAGCTTTTTGGCTAAGGTATACGTTGCCAAATCCTTAGACAGAAAGCAGTGGCAAGGTAATAGAGCCTTACTCTTATAGTCACTCTTGGGCTATGTTTACACGGGGCGGAAACACTGCGTATCCGCCCTGGTAGCCGTAGGGAATTACGGCCGATAAACTGCACCAAATTGTGGTGCAGTTCGGCCGTAATGTCCGCTGCGGAAAACTGCACTGAAAAAAATATGGATACTTACCATGGCAATGCGTTCCTCTGACGTCCTGTAGCCCCGGGATGACGTTTCATCCCATGTGACCGCTGCAGCCTGTGATTGGCTGCAGTGGTCACATGGGATGAAACGTCATCCCAGGAGGCCGTCCTGGAGGAAGAAACAGAATTCTCGGTAAGTATAAGATTAAAAAAAATCTGAGTTGCGTTTTTTGCAAAATCTGCTATACATTGCGGGTTTTAGCTCCCCGTTGAATTCAATGGGGAAAACTCGCAACAAATATGCAGCGTTTGCGCAAATACAATTGACATGCTGCGGATTAAAAAAACGCAGGTCAATTTCTGAGCGTTTTTTTCCCGCTCATTTACACAGCATGTAGATTTGTTCAAACCTCTTCCACTTTGCTGCTATTGTATTATGCTGATGATTTTCTGCAACGGAAAATCTGCATTATTTACACTAAGGGTATGGGCACACGCTAGCTGGCTTTTACGTCTGAAAAGACAGACTGTTTTCAGGAGAAAACAGCTGCGTCGTTTCAGACGTAAAAGCTCCTCCTCGCATTTTGCGAGGCGTCTTTGACGCCCGTAAATCTTGAGCTGCTCTTCATTGACTTCAATGAAGAACGGCTCAAATTACGTTGCAAAGAAGTGTCCTGCGCTTCTTTGCCGAGGCAGTCAATTTACGCGTCGTCGTTTGACAGCTGTCAAACGACGACGCGTAAATGACAGGTCGTCGGCACAGTACGTCGGCAACCCATTCAAATGAATGGGCAGATGTTTGCCGACGTATTGGAGCATAATACGCCTCGTTTACGTCTGAAAATAGGTCGTGTGAACCCAGCCTAAGTGTGAATTTACCCTAGTAGTCTGATTCCTGCGTCTCCTGTGCCTCCTTGGATTATTACACAAGGACAAGGCATTCCTATACTATGGTAGGAAAACCCACATGAGAGCATATATGCTTTTTATGTCAATACCTTACATTTTCCAATGTGGATCTTCACTTTGTCTTCAGTGGACCTTCAGCAGACACCGGCTATTTAAAGCTTAAAAACATATTTAAAAAAAAAAAAGAAAACACTAGTACAATGTAGTCCTTAGTGACTCTATCCCAGTCCGTCAGTCCTGACATCTGAGGTTCTGCCGATCCGGCGTTATGCTGTTCTTTCATCCTAATGGTGCCTTTTTAACCAGAAGTGGCATTATTGATGTCCCTTCAATGGGTGTTACACGCAGATCCAGTGTCTTATGTTATTTATACGTTTCTGCGTGCTAGTAGACAGGCGATGGTGTTACCAATGTATTATTATATGGAAAATGTATTACATGCCAGACAATTTAGTGGCCAACAAACACGCACAGGCCGGGTCCACCAGAGTGAGACTTTGTTCTTGTTTCTGCTCTGGCTAACAGAATGGTGGTGTGACAACCCCTTTAAACATTTTTATATTGGGGAACCCTAGAGACCCCTTTATTGAATCCTGAATTTCCTTGTTTGAAGAAATTAGTTTGCAAAACACTGATGTATGGCAAAGGGCAGTTTATGTGCCACAGTTCCTGCTACCGCTGTGCCCCTGTTCGCCACACCAATGCATGCAGGTGCCACTTCAATCTTTGCTGTTTTGGCTATATGCTTGTCAGATACAAGAAGTGGTTTTGTTGAACTGTCCATGCATACAGAATGAGACCACATCTACTAAGAATAACACCGAGCTCAAATAGCAAGTCGAGTAGTACCATGCGTTCTCCACAAACAGGCAAAGGAGTTGAGAGATCAATATTTCAACATTGTTTGTAAAAGAAAGAATGCCGTTATTGATTGGGGTGTAGATCCATGATAACCCTACAGTTTTATTACGTGTCCTTACATTCTTATCTTCTGACATGCCAGTTTGGCCCCACTTGGTTCTTGATTATAGTCAATGACCAGACATATTCTCTCCTGAGTGAAGCTAAGCAAGACCAACAGGAGCCAAAGACGGAACCCCTTGTTATCAATAATTGGGGGGTCTTGGCATGGACATTAACTTTGTATTTTGTGACAGATTCTATCTCCAAAAATATGAAAACTTATGTAACATTTTTTTTATCGCTGCCAGGCGTCTAAATTTGAAAAAAATCCACTGTCTTTATTAAGCAGTTACGGACCGCCCATAGATATTACACTGCGGAAAAACCGCACCATTTCCTGCGTTCTTTACTGCAGAACATGGTGCAAATTTTCCAATTCAGTCCACTTACCGCAGGAGTAAGGGTATGTTCACACGCACTATTTACGGACGTAATTCAGGCGTTTTACGCCTGGAATTACGGCCGAAAATACTGCTTGAAAGCGTCGGCAAACATCTGCCCATTCATTTGAATGGGTTTTACGATGTTCTGTGCAGACGGTCATTTTTTTTACGCGCCGCTGTCAAAAGACGGCGCGTAAAAAAGATGCCCGCGTCAAAGAAGTGCATGTCACTTCTTGGGACGTAATTGGAGCCGTTTTCCATTGACTCCATAGAAAAACAGCTCCAATTACGTCCGTAATGGACGCTGCAAAAAACGCCTCAACATGCCATTACGTCTAAAATTCAGGAGCTGTTTTCGCCTGAAAACAGCTCCGTAATTTCAGCAGTAACGGACGTGCACGTGTGAACATACCCTAATTGATATGCTGCGGAACGAAAAATACGCACCACAGATGAATTTCGGGACGGAAATTTTACGCAGCGTGTGGATGAGATTTGTTAAGTCTCACCCACTTTGCTGCTACTGTATTCCGCAATTCCGGACTAGAAATTTGCCGCTATTCCTTTACGTGTGGACGAGCCCTTAGCAGGTTTGCTGCTCCCTGGCTAAATTTAGCTTTGTGATACAGCTGTCTCTAGACATCTGTATCACAGAGCTTCATCCGGAGACCACTCAGTGTGGTGTCCGGTCATGTGATCGCTGTGACAGGTTGTCACAACGATCACATTGGTCCTAACAGCAGCGCTTACGCGCCAGCTGTGAGGAGCTCTGTGATACAGCTGCCTAGAGGCAGCTGATATCTCAGAGCGTTCACCCAGAGACCATTCAGTGTGGTCTCCGGTCATGTGATCGCTGTGACAGGCTGTCACAGCGATCACATTGCTTCTCCCAGGGGTGCTTGTGCGCCGACGGTAAGGAGCTCCATGATACAGCTGTCTCTGGTCAGGGGTCAGGTGATCGCTGTGACAGCCTGTCACAGCGATCACCAGTTGCATCTTCTCCCTCTCTGGCAGAGGGAGAAGAATAATGTAATGTAAAAAAAAAAAAAAACACACACACTTTTTTTGCCATAAATTTGTCTGCCTATCTACTACACGGCGACTTTGGCCACGCGCAACGCAGGTCGCCCGGCCAAAGATTGCTACGTCCCGTAATAAAAGTCAATGTGGTTGTGTCGCAACGCGCAAGTTGAGCGACATGACAGTTGCAAGGAATACAAACTATCGTGTCACAGTTACTTGCAGGTCGCAACGCGAACATATTGACTTTCATTACTTGCGGTGTAGGCTATGGGACATATTTGATCTTTGGATGGGTGACCTGTGTCGTGGCCAAAGTCACCATGTAACCCCAGCCTTAGGCCCTGTTCAAAGTATGTTGCTGGCAGAAAAAAACCTGTGTGCTGTGGTCCCTTCAAGACAGCTGATCAGCGGAGGTCCCGGGATTCGGACCTCGACCGATCAGATATCCTGAGGATAGGCCATCAATTTTTGTGGTCTGAAAACGTCACATCTGTAATGGTCAGATGGTTTTGTCACGATCTACGGGTATGTGGTCCCACTAGGCCGCTCCGCCATAGCAGAGTGGCAGCTGGCCAAACAACAGTCTATGCAATGTCCTTATCACGAGAGTAGCCACAACAACACTTTTATTAGAGGACCCAAGTATGCAAATCTGTACAACATGTGAACCCAACCTACACAGCGTTTTCCTAAAGTCTGTAACCAACGAGACACATAGGTTTGCATATGAGCTGTAAACACAAAACGGTAGGAGAGTTTCAATCAAGACGAGGGTTACCGCCATTTAACCACTTTAATCAGATGCCGCGGTCAATAGCGACGGTGGCATCTAAATGGTGTCACTCCATCGGCACCCCCACGTAGCTAGGGTTAATGAATACACTCTTTATAGCTGCACGATTCTGCATGTAAACAGCCATTTTACCTGCAACACAACGAGGGCATTAATGGGCAATTTCACAGCGGCGCTGAATAGGGTGCAGAGGATTCCCTACATATACTTCCTACGGACGGTCAAAGCGTATCCCACTGTATGATATATACGGGCTCTTTTCAATAAGTTCCCGGCCAAAGCCTTCTGCTCCACGGGAGGTGTCTGTCCTCCCTGAGCTCGCCTTAGGACACCTGCGTTATGCTATGGCCCTGGGGAAGCCCTTTACGTCACTGCCTGTATATGTAATGACAAAAGTTGAAACACACTCCAGCTTAGGCTTCGTTCACATCTGCGTCAGTGTCCCGTTCTGACGTTACGTCTGAGGGCCGGTTCACATCAGTGTTCACTTTCCGTTGAGGGGTTACGTCGGAGGTTTCCGTCAGGTGAACCCCGCAACGGAAAGTCAAACGGAAACCACAGCTTCCGTTTGCATCACCATTGATATTAATGGTGACGGAAACAATCCTAAAGGTTTCTGTTTGTCACCGTTCCGGCAGGTTTCCATTTTTTCAACGGAATCAATAGCGCAGTCGACTGTGTTCTTGATTCCGTCGTTAAAACGGAAACCTGCCGGAATGGTGATGAACGGAAACCATTAGCAATGTTTCCGTCACCATTGATATCAATGGTGACGGAAACGAAAGCTGTGGTTTCAGTTTGACTCTCCGTTGTAGGGTTCACCTGACGGAACCCCGGAAAGGAAAGCCAACGCTGATGTGAACTGGCCCTCAGACGTAACGTCAGAACGGGACCCTGACTGAGACAAACGGAAGCCATAGGTTTCCGTTTGCATCACCATTGATTTCAATGGTAACGGATCCGGTGCCAATGGTTTCCGTTTGCGTCCGATGTGCAAGGGTTCCATCGTTCCGGTTTCTGTTTGTCACCGTTCCGGCAGGTTTCCATTTTTTCAACGGAATCAATAGCGTAGCCGACTACGCTACTCCATCCTTCAAAAAACAAGTATACCGACGTATACACCAGCCCGATAGAGACCAAAAGGACACTCTTTTGGTCTCTGTCGGGCTAATGGAGCCTTATGAACGTTTATCGTGAACGTTGGGAGCTTTACTTACACGATAAACGTAGGGCCCAAATCCAATGTGAAGAGGGCCTTACTTTTCCTTCTTTTTTTTAGCTCCCCTCCTGGCTTTAGCACAAAAAATTACATCAAAAACTGCCACGAACATTGAAGCCTTATACTCTTGTGAACGTTTCAGAAAATAATATTTTATTAAGAAATTGCTATTTCTAATCATATCAAGAACGATTTTCCACGGAACTAATCAGAAATAACGCGTTTTATTTCACGATATCATCCACGTTTCCAGATAGGAATCACCCGCTCAGCTCCGCAGCCACTGACAAGCCGTGACCCCTCTGGTTACTGGGCCGCAGTTGCTAGGCAACAATCAGGCGCCATGTTGCTTCCCCCTCCCTCTGTGGGGTCGCTGATGCGTTTCCGGTTCCTTTACACTCTCCGCCCGCCGGAGCCACCGGAAGCGGAGGGAGCCGGGCGGAAAGGAACGGAAAGCCCGTGACAGTAACCAGAGCCGCCACCTCCCTCCCTGTCACCCCGTCATCATTGTGTGCAGTCACCCGGTCACCCCATACTGCCGGGACACCCGTGCTGTCACCCCCGCCAGGGTTCCTGTCACCCTCGTCCAGTGTCACACCCCCTCCCTGCCGCTCGGTGTCCGGGGTCCACGCCATGGCCAAGAACACACTGTCATCGCGATTCCGCAAGTTGGACATCGATGAGTACGACGAGAATAAGTTCGTGGACGATCAGCTGCAGGAGGAGCCGGCGGAGCCCCAGGGGCCGGACGAGGGAGAGGTGGACAGTCTCATCAGGCAATATCCTTGTGTCTGGGAATGTGCATTGCATTTCATTAGTATAGAATCAGCAGGTTTGGGGGTGGGGGGGCTATTATTGTTATTATTTTTTTTGGGGGGGGAGCAACATAGGACATATTGCAGCATAGGAAATTATGTTGCTTTACGCTAAACCATGCCGAGGGTTCACGCTCTGATCAAATCTACCAAATATTACTGTGTAAACGGGGGGATTTTTTGAGGGATGTAATAATTCCGAACCTTTAAAATGTTTTTCTGATGATCATCGTGATTTGTGCGGTTTATGATGAGGTAGCAGCGATCACCCAAAAAATTCCATTGCGGGGAATAACAGGTATACTACGCCATTCTCCTCTTAAAGGGGAATAATGTAAAATTATACGTTACAGATACTTGTCAGCAGATGACATTGATGTAGTCTGTGATCTCGGACCACTACTGATTTCTGGAAAGAAAGGTCTCTCCCCTTTTGACGCTTCCCAGAGATTTGTCACTGGAAACCTGAGACAAGTAGCAGTCCATTCATATCAATGACCGAGCGATTACAATGTTGTGTCCGTTTCCAGAAAGAAATCTCTGGGCAGTGCCAAAGCCCTTTTAGGCTTCGTTCACATCTGCGTCAGGGTCCCGTTTTGACGTTCCGTCTGAGCTTTCTGTCAGAACGGAACCCTGACTGAAACAAGCGGAAACCTTAGGTTTCCGTTTGCATCACCATTGATTTCAATGGTGACGTATCCGGTGCAAATGGTTTCCGTTTCTCTGTTGTGCAAGGGTTCCGTCGTTTTGACGGAATCAATACCGTAGTCGACTGCGCTATTCTTTCCCTCAAAACGACAGAACCCTTGCACAACAAAGAAACGGAAACCATTTGCACTGGATACGTCACCATTGAAATCAATGGTGATGCAAACGGAAACCTATGGTTTCAGTCAGGGTTCCGTTTGTGGGTTCCCCTGACTGAAAGCTCCGATGGAATCCTGACGTATTTGTGAACGAAGGCTTATTCTGGCCTGATATTCGGTTTCACCCATAACATCTTCTCACATATCTTTCACATTTTGGAAGATCATTTTGACTGGATTTCCTCTTTTAAAAGAATGATTACGTGTAATAATCTCAGTAACATAGCCCATAGCGCTGTATTGTAGGACTATTCCAGTCAGAAATGCCATAAGTGCTCACTGAGGTAGAAGCGGGGGCGATGCAATGGTTGCTGATGAAAATGTGTCAGAAATTGGCGCATTTAGGAGGCGATATACCAAAACTGGTGCAAAGGAAAATTGGAGTAGTTGCCCATGGCAACCAATCAGGTTGCTGCTATCATTTTTCAAAAGGCCTCTGTAAAATGAGAGGTGGAATCTGATTGGTTGTACGCCTTGCAGTTTCTTCATTTGAACATGTAGTAATAGGATTCGGTCTTCAAAGATCATGTATATAATCGTACATCTTGTCATATACTGAGGTCTCATAGCTGCCCTAGAGGTTTTCTTGTCTCATTTTCTCCCCTGACCACATTGTTTACTTGTGTGGAACTACAGATCCCAGCAGGTTGTGTCCTGTGACTATCTTTTTGCCTGCTTTATTCTATATCCGCTAAGCTGGGACTTCCATAACCTCATTTTAGTAAGATTGATGGTGAACGTCACTGTGTGTAATACATCGTCCTGCCGTTTGGTTTTCGTTGTCATTGCTTTTATTACAAGTTAGTAAATATTTTGTGTATTTTGAATGATTTATTATTCTATAAGTCCCCTAAAATAAATATACCAGCAGCCTTCGTTCACATCTGCGTCAGGGTTCCGTTCAGGGTTTCTGTCGGACCTTTCCGTCAGGTAAACCCATGAAAGGAAATGGGTTGTGCAAGGGTTCCATTGTTTTGACAGACTCAATACCGTAGTCGACTGCGCTATTCATCCTGTCAAAACAACGGAACTCTTACACAGCGGTGACAAACTGAAACCATTTGCACCGGATCCGTCACCAGTGAATTCAATGGTGATGCAAACGGTAACCTATGGTTTCTGTTTGGATTCCATTCATGGTTTCCCCTGACAGAAAGGTCTGACAGAAACCGTGAACGAAGCCTTAAGGTATTTTCACACGCAAACGCAAAATACGTCTGAAATTACGGAGCTGTTTACAGGCGAAAACAGCTCCTGAATTTCAGACGGTTTTGCACGTACTCACGTTTTTCGCGGCGTCTTTTACGGACGTAATTGGAGCTGTTCTTCTTTGGAGTCAATGAAAAACGGCTCCAAAAACGTTCCAAGAAGTGTCCTGCACTTCTTTTGATGAGCCGTCATTTTACGCACCGTATTTTGACAGCGACGTGTAAAATGACACCTCGTCTGAACAGAACATCGTAAGACCCATTGCAAGCAATGGGCAGATGTTTGCCGACGTATTGGAGCCGTTTTTTCAGGCGTAATTTGAGGCGTAAAACGCCTCCAATACGTCTGAAAATAGGTCGTGTGCACATACCCTTAGAAGTCCTTTTATTTTCTAGTTATTCCTGATTCCAGAAAAGCTGGGATGCCAACTAAGGCTCTGTGCACATCACGTCGGGAACAGCTCCCGACAGCATACGTTAAACGAATGTCTTAACCGTAGCGTCTAGTTTTACACGTTAAACGTATATGTTATGACCCTGTTCATGATGTATACATTACACGGATACTATTATAGTCTATGGGTGACAGATTGCACGGTTAGGCATCTGTTTAATGCATACATCGCCCATAGACTACAATGGTATATGTTTCATTTATACGTCATGAAAGGCTATTGAAAAGTCAGTGACGTATACTTCAAACGTATACCTGTGATTTATGCCATACAGTGGCATACTTTACCCATACACCCCCGTGTTAAAAAAAATTATACCGCGCAGTAGACATCTTTTTAAGGGATTCCTCGGGATGGAAAAGCATAGTCTCCTACACTATTCGATCCTCAAAAAAAGGTATGACGTATACCAGCTTGATTTCAATGGTGACGAAACTGGTGCAAATGGTTTTCATTTGTCTCCATTGTGCAAGGGTTCCATCATTTTGACTGAAGCAATACCGTAGTCGACCGCTATTCAGTCGCAAAACGACGGAACCCTTACACAACGGAAACCATTTGCACCAGATCTGTTGCCATTAAAATCAATGGTCATGCAAACAGAGCCCTGTGGTTTCCGTTTGTTTCAGTCAGGGTTCCGTTCTGACAGAAAGCGCCGACGGAATGTCAGAACGGAGCCGTGACGCAGATGTGAACGAAGCCTTATGTGGAGGCATATAGAATTTTTTTACTGAGGTATTCTGCCTGCAAGCATTGAGAATATGGTGCATTACAAAGACCTCATATGGCAACACACGCCATAACATGGACCTGTGAGGACTCTGATTTCTACAGTACAGGGTCTGCTGTGGCAGATTTGCCGTTCAGAAGGCTGGGAAAGCTGGGTGACGTGATCTTTTAATGGACGTCGCTTAGCTTTTACAAAAAAAACGGTGCACTGTACATAACAAATGGCTAAATTAAATTATGGACTACCTGACACTGATCGAGGACTACTTAGGTTCTTAGACTTTTGGGTGATTTTTTTAATTTTAAGCACAAATGTTCTTTGTATGGTGGGAGAAGCTCTCCACCGACTGCCACAGAGAATTCATGGGCGCTGTACCTTTAAAGGTGCACACGTTACATGGCTGTGCCACTGAATGAACGTCTTTGTAACCCACTGGCATGGGAGTGACTTCTGTAATGAAGGGTTCTCACCCACCACACCCTGATCATGTTTGACTTGAATGGGTTGTAAAAAATCCGGTCTTATTTAGTAATGAGCGCTAGATTCCTCACCACCACCTGAAGACGCAGCCATCAGCTTCTTAGTCAAACAGGCAGCTCAGCTTTTATTGCCTGTAAAGTAGAATCTCCCTCCTGATGACCCGAGACGGGCCGAGTATGACTGAAACTAATATCGTCTCTGCAAAGATGACTTATAGACGCTTCCATCGTAAATAAAATCCTTGACGCTTCGTCTTCCCTGAAATTCTTATTCTCGTTTCTGGGAGAATTGACCAGTGTGGCTGTCCTTAGGCCTCCCACACACGAGCGTGTTTGGTCCGTGATATACGGTCCGTGATATACGGTCCGTATGTCAGGCGCATTTCCCGGACCGAACACACTGCAGGGTTATCTAGTTATCTATGACGCTAGGAGTGCCTGCCTCGCTCCGGCCTTACAGTTCTTGCAGAAGGATCTCACGCGCCATTCACTGACTTCTAAATGAAAAATGTGACTAGGTATGTAGTAATAGATTCCCTGCTCACCTATCACTACATAAGGGTGCAGTCACACGAGGCAGATTTTGTTGCAGAAACTTTTTGAAGATCGGTTCCATTCATCTGAACTTGCAGAAACATGTTGCAACAAAATCTGCCGCGTGTGACTGCGCCCTTATTGCAACTTCTCGTCCAATCTTTTGTTCCCTGCTAGCAGCCATTTAAAGCTGAAGAGATGATGACTAGTGTTCTTCAGTGGGATTAGTAATAGGAAGTCCAGATTAATATCTGCCACAATCCTCATTAGTTCATCTCCAGTAGTGAGAGCCTTCAGGATCATTGACATCCATGATATCGGCAGCAGTTGTGTAGCTGGCAGCTTCTGACATTGCATCTTTTACTAGTAACTTTTCACACATATCCTTGTGTATCTAAGCTCTTGTCTAGATTGGTAGCAGACAGCACGTGGCGAGATGTGGAGCAGGATTTTCCTGTCCAGGATTCAACAGATGACAAAAAAGTGACTTCGATGTAAGAAAAAAAAAATACATTTTGTTTTATTTTAAAGATCATCTTCCCCAAAAATGAAGTGACCAGTAATAGAAATCCTTGCATCTAAATGGCATTGTTTCTGCAGTAGCTGCATAGATTTCTGCAAGATCCGCGTGTAAATGACCCCTTAAAGCGTACCTCCAGAGGCGCTGTAGAGGGGGTACATTGCGGAAGCCTCCCCCTGTATAGGAGCTTTGCAGAAGTGGCTTACAGTGCAGTTGTCTCAACGACAATACCTCCTGATCAGTCATCAAACTGGGTCTTTGGTGGTCATTTACTCCACAGGGTTAAAGGGGGTGGCGAATATTTGAAAAAAAGGGTCTGCTTTTATTTTCCACAAACAGCGCCACTCTTGGCCATGGGTTGTGTCTGGTTTTGCGGACATAAGTTCTTGTGACGGATTTTGGGGTCACCTGCAGTGATATCTGACTTCTCAGGCTTTATTTGTCGTGCTGTTTCATGTGCAGCCAGAGCTCGGTAGTAGCGACCAGTTTTGGGTGATTATATCCATAGATCAGGGTTGTTATAGCGTGCAGCGTGATCACCGTATGATAGTAAGTGGAGCTGACGGGCTGTGTTGACAGGAGTCTGATGTTAGACATACAAGTTGACTTTGCGTTGTCAGTTTATATAGCTCTGCCTTGTGTCCCACGTCCAGCTCGCTGCTCGTTTTCCTTATGTTCTTTGTTTGTACTTGCATAGTGCTCTTGCCGGGCTTTGGTTTATACATACCTGCTGTGCTGTCACATCCAAGTTTTGTTCCAAATTCCCTATTTTAGAAATACACAGGCCTCAGTGCTAAATATAGGATTGTGACTGGGCGCTCGGATTTAAGTGACCTCTGTATTCATGGGAGAAGTGTTAAGCCTGAGCCTGCTGTGGATTCAGAGTATGGCTCCAGGATCAGGGACGGTTACTTATACTAGGTTGGTTGGAAGTTTTCTATAACTACAACTCCTATCGTGGCAGTGGCTCCCTGTAACATCAGTACCTGCCACATACGAACCCTGCCTTAGCAGACTGGAAGCTCAAGGACTTGGTGAGGGTCCTAACCAGCTGTAATTAACAAAACCTTATGTTCATTTTTATTTGTTTCTGCAACAAATCTGTCCGGTGTGAATATACCCGTAGGCCTCGTGCACAGGGGCACACTGAATCCCTTTTGCTCTATTATGGCGCTGTAGGCACACCGTTTTCCGCCGTATTGCTTCCACGGGATAATACATCTAAAATATAATGTCCGATGGAGCGTGCTACAATTTTTTCCATACAATATGAATGTTATATGAAGCCATATTACGCTGGTGTGCATGAGACCTTATTGCAAAGCCTAAATCCACCGCATGTCCTGGGTACTGCCTATCTGTGTAGTTCGTATCGGGAGGTTTTGTGCAGATGTTTAAGGCCAGGTCAAGGTGTAGCGAAAATGCAGCGGATTTGCGCACAGAAAATCTGCAGCAGATTACAGTACCAGTCATGTGGATGGTATTTTAACAAATGTTCTGATGTATAGGTTAAAGAGGTATTCCCATCTTGGATATTTATGGCATGTGGGAGCCACATCTATCTCTAGAATGCCCCTGACCCTTTTCCTATCTTCTGTTGCTGGTTGGGTTTTCCGGAAACAGCCGAGAAGTAACAGCACTTAACGTATTAAGTGCAGATTCTGCTGCCGATTTCATTCCTTCTACGTTGAAAATGGTGAAATCCGCAGTGAACGTCCGGAACAAAATGACCATGCTGCGGAGATGATTTCCGTGCAGAAAATGTTCAGCCGCATGTGATGAGATGTTTACAATCTCGTCCACTTGCCTGCAACAGTCTTACTCAGCGGACTTTCTGCTTAGAAATGCGGAGGAAAAATGTGCTTGAAATCCGCTACGTGTGTAGGGGGGCCTAACAGCGGCATCTGTCACCCATAGACTAGTATGGAATCCATTTAACATGTCATGAAAAGCTATTGACCTATAGGTTAAGAGAATACCTGTGACATATGCCATACAGTGGCATACGTCACCCACAGGATCCCATATCTGATGAACGTACACCGTGCAGTATACGTTTTTTGTTGTTTTTTTTGCAGGGATCCCATTGTATGGAATAATTTCGTTTACTACACTATTCCTTACTAAAAATAAGCATTACCAGTCCGACAGGACAAAAGAGTTTCATTTATACTGATAAAGCCCTTTAAACACGTTCAGTGTGTACAGTATGCTCGACAGAGAGCTTCCATGGCGTACACACTAAATGTAGGGCAAAAACACTGTGCGCAGAGCCCTAGAGGCTATGTAAACCTTACAAAGCAATATTTTATTTTCCTTTATTTATTAAATAAAAATGTCTATCAGGGAGTTTTGTGCAACTTTTGTAATTGGTTTTTATTAAAAATTAGTTTTTATTTTTACTTTTTGAGATACAGCTATTCTGTATACAGAACAGCTGAATTCCGTACCCGTCAGGTCCGCAGGACTGATGGATTTAGTGTCAGCGAGATTACTTCGTGTCTGACACGCAGGATCGACCTGTTAACGATTACATCTAAGGCTGGATTCACACAAGCGTGCTTGGTCCGTGATATACAGACCGTATGTCGGCCGTGTTTCCCGGACCAAACACAGTGCAGGGATATTTATCTATGACGCTAGGAGTCCCTGCCTCTCCGCAGAACTACTGGCATGTACTGAAAACATAATTACGGTACGGGACCGTTTTCCTGCAGCGCGGCAGTGACACCTAGCGTCATAGATAACTATGATGCTGGGGGCCCGGCTCCGTGCTGTGTGTTCGGTCCGGGAAATGCGGCCGACATACGGTCCATATATCACAGACCGAACACGCTCGTGTAAAACTGGCCTAAGCTCATTACTTGGATGTGATAGACACGCAGGATCCACCTGTAATCTGAGACATTCAGGACTGGACCCACTGACACTGAACTCGTCAGTCCCGCAGACCTGACGGATTCAGGTCTTGGCGCGTGATACAGCTGCTCTGTATACAGAATACAAAGCAACTGTATCTCAAAAAGTAAAAATAATTTTTTAATAAAAACTAATGATAGTTGCACAAAACACACTGATACACATTTTTACTTGAAAAAAAACACAACATGCTTTCAAAGGTTTCCATAGCCGGTACCTGTTCCACACACGCTTTTCAGCTTTAGTCATGAAGGTGTCTCTTCCGTTCGCTCGCTGACATTCTTGTGGGAATGGTGTGACCCGGCTACAGAAAGTGTGACTGGAATTTATGACCTAATGTTGTGAGAATAGCTGTTCTTGTGCTTTACCTTGCACATACCTGACATTCTGCACCAGTTTACATGTTGTTTGAAGGATTGTTTGCATTAAGGCCCATAAACCAGAAGGAGACTAAGGCTTCGTTCACATCTGCCTTTCAGGACGGAGCCCTAACTGAAACAAATTGAAACCATAGGTTTCCGTTTGCATCACCATTGATTTCAATGGTGACGGATTCGGTGCAAATGGTTTCCGTTTGTCTCCGTTGTGCAAGGGTTCCGTCGATTTGACAGAGGCAATAATGTAGTCGACTGTGCTATTACTTCCGTCAAAACTACCGAACCCTCGCACAACGGTGACAAACAGAAACCATTTGCACCGGATCCGTCACCAGTGAAATCAATGGTGATGTAAACGGAAACCCATGGTTTCCGTTTGTTTCAGTCAGGGTTCCGTTCATGGGTTCCCCTGACAGAAAGCTCCGCCAGAACGGAGTCCTGATGCAGATGTGAATGAAGCCTCAGACAAAAAAAGTTACCTAGGTGCTTTTGGCTCCTAAATTGAAAAAGTTAGTCGGCAAAGAAGTTTTTGTTTTTTTTAGTCACCAAATTTAAATACATATATATTCAATTATAATTGCTATAATAAACGCTACGGGGGGAATTTATCAAGATTGGCATTTATACGCCAGTCTTGATCTAAAGTGCGCTGGAGTAAGATGTGCATCTATGGCCATCCACGCACCAGAAAGTCATAGCTGGTGTAGATTTGCACTATAAGTTACGCTAATTTTTTACGTAAATTTGTTGGACAGCGGATGGCCCCGCCCCCTCCTGCCATATCCTACCGATTTTTTTTTTTATTTTTTTTTAAAAGGAAAAAGAAAACGATGTGATATTTTACACAAATTGTGACTTGATAAATTCCCCGCATTGTGTGAGCCTAACAGGAAGGTTTCCCATAGTAACAAATCAGAGCTCGACTTTTATTTCTTAAACTGCTGTGGAAAAAAAAAATTGAAGCAACAAGAACAATTTTTCTTTTAGGCCGTGTTCACATTGGTGTCATGGCTTCTGATCATAACGGAAGCCATGAGGCTGTTTTGGATACGCTGTATAATGGATCCAAACGTCACTTGACTGATCATATTAACCTGTGATGGGGCCATCAAAGTTTCTGTCGTTTTGACAGCAAGGCTGAAGATGCAAACTACCCTATTCTTGCCGTCAAATCAGACTGAACCCCTCGTGGAGACTCTGAACGGCAGTATGAACGCCTTAGGCCCCATGCACACAACCGTATTTTTCATCCGTAATTACAGACCCATTAATTTCTATGGGCTACGGACACCTTTCCGTATTTTTACGGATGGGTGTCCGTGTTGCAGAAATGATAGAACATGTCCTATTTTTGCCCGTAATTACGGCACAGACTCCCCACAGAAGTCTATGGGCGCTTCCGTAATTACGGTTGTGCATCCATAGCCATCCGTAATTACGGAAGCATTGCTATGCGACGTCAGGGCATTGCCCTAGATTCCTTCTAATTTTTTTGTGGATCCGTAAATACGGATGCACTACGGACCGTATTTACGGACACCCTTCCGTATATGTGGATGATTTACGGATGACTACGAATCCGTATTTACGGATGGATTAAAAATACAGTCGTGTGCATGGAGCCTATTTGTCGGATTGGTCCGTCTGTGTGCAGAATGCAACAGAGCGATGCAGACAGATGGATCGACCGATCAGATAGAAGCAGCAGTAACTACTATATGTCCGTACCTGGTAATCTATGTGTGTACATTATATATATATGTTTCTAGGATGCTTCTTTATACGCTGACGTCAGTGGCGGCGTTTAGCAGATGCGCCCAGCGTGCTGTACACTTGCTATGCAGGGAAGAAGAGTTACAGACACGTTATAGCGGTGGCATGGCTAGTGGCAACATGACTGTAAATTCCGATGCCCGTCAACAAGTATTGAGTGTTTCCAATTACTGCTGGTGGAGTGTTGTCATTGGATTTGAAGCTGCCTCATATCATGACGTTCCCACTAGCGCGGTTCAGAACAGAGTTTCTATGTCCGCTAACCTTCTATAAACAGCCGTCGCCCCAGTATTAACTGTGTACAGCCGTGTTCTTATTTTTACTTTCAGACCTGATAGAGAATGGCTTGTGGGGCTGGTGTGTGAATGGAGCCTTGTGGTTAATCGCTTGTTGGAATTTTCCCCTTGTCGTTTAACGTCACAGTGGTGAAGCTGTTTCAGTGTAGCACTTTTCTTTCTCCTTTTTGTATACTTTTACATAAGCTATAGTTGTATATGAAGCAGCGACAAGTCTAGTCTATCATTCCTGTACGTCTATATTTATGGTGGATGACTGCAGTGAAATATACTGGCGCTGTTGGTTGGTGTTCGGTCATAAATATGGGGTATATTTAATGCGCCAATATTTCTGGTATATTATGGTGTGTATATGTATATAGTCCATGCTGTTGTAACTGTTCGGTGATGATTGTATACACGAGGATCGACTTTCTCATTTATTATTGAACTTTGGGCAGTTCAGAAGTGTCTGGCTTGTACTCTACCCTCTTACCTACCATTCCAATTTCCTTTTATGACTCCTCTTAGCTACGCCAATTTTCCTTTGAGCAGTGGTGTAGACCTTTAAAGAGTTAAACACCCAACTTTGCATCAGTTAAATTGGTTGTACGAGATTAGAAAGAAAGGTTTGCTATTTTTCCAGAAACAGCGCCTCTCTTGTCCATAGGCTGTGTCTGGTAGTGCAGCTGCTCCCCGTTCACTTGAAAGGTTTTAAGCTGCTATACCAGACAGGGACTCCCATGGACAGGAGCGCCACTGTTTCTGGAAAAATAGCAAACTCTTTCTAATCTCGTACAACCCCATTAAATGCTTTTATCAGGCTGGAAATAGCTTTGAGTTGTCGGCAAAAATAACAGCGATGATCGTAATTTTATCAAAAGCTGCAGAATCATTCTGTGATCAAAATGAATACAAGGAAAGTATATTAGGGGTATTATTCGTACAAGTCTTTCTTCCTACAATACGTTAACTGTGGTGTTGCAGTGAGCAATTTATAATAACACTGTAGGTGTCTAAGTAGAGGTTTCATGATAACCAAATGATTAGGAATTATGGGAAACCCTGTTAGAAACGTGTTATAATTCAATCTCATTTAAGTTTTATTACATACTATATTTATTCATCGGTAATGATATCAGCAACTTGAAACTTACTTAAAGGGCTTATCCCACAAATCATTTTCATACCAAAAGTCCACAAATGCAGTTAAAAGCAGTTTTACCGTAATTTGCAGGGTTTCTAGCATATAAAAATACCTTTCTCATCTTTTTTTTTGTTTCAGTGTCCGCCTTGGTGCAGCCACTAATCTGTGCTGCTGGTGGTGGGCTCTTAGCAGAATCCTTCTCCTTCCCCCTCTGGCAGCTGACAATATAGTCCCTTCTTACTTTTCCCTGCAGATAGGTAATATGGGATCCAGAGTAGTGACGGTATATACTGTGTGACATCCACTGTATGCAGACCAATGAAAATACAAAGAAATAAAACAATAATGGCTGAATGGGCATGTGCAAGGTTTAGATCTGCTGTCAGGATGCTGAACTTTAGGGTTTGTTCACACGTGGCGAATACGCTGCAGATTTTTCGTCCGGATTTGTGGGCGTAAAATCTGCAGGGTATTACAGTAGCAAAGTGGATGAGATTTGAACAAATTTCATCCACACGCTGCGGACAGTTTCCGTGCTGAAGATTTTTAAATCTGCAGCATATCAATTTAGGTTTCAGTTTTCACTCCTTTCATTGAGAGGGGTGAAAATCTACATGTCAAACATGCGACTTTTGCTGCGGAAAATACTGCGGATTTGCAATGAAAACCACAGGCACATTTTCACCTGAATTTTTCGTCCCCTTACAATCCTAACAAGCTGAGGAGTCTCTCCAGCTATACTGTCATCCTACTGCAGAGGCTCTACTCATTCCCTGACAAGCCAGGCAGAAAGCTTCTTCTATTGGTTGCTCGGCAGTGAGCAGAGGATCACTATGCAGAGACATAGCTGGGGTGAGAGGAGGGTGACTGAGCCCACCAGAACTCGGCTCAATAGGTGATGGTGCACATTTATATACACTTTGAACAACAAATGGCGCAATACTATGTAAATAAATGACATCACTCTTCACTGGATCGTTCTTTTTTAACAGCGTGTAAATGGTAAACATTCATTTTTTATGATACTGTATATACAATGGATATAATCTTAAATGGTGGGACAACCCCTTTAAACGTTCTTGCCCATTGTGTGTACAAAGGATAGGAATAAAATATAACATCACTTTACTCGGGTTAAAAGGGTTGTAAACACACAAATGTAGTATTACCTCTTATGCTGCAGTTCTCACCTCTCCTCTACCAGCAGGAAGCCCCAGCACATCCTCAATCAATCATTAAAGGGGTTTTCCCACAAACACATTTATGCCCTATCCACAGAAGAAGGGGATACATGTGTGATCGCTGGGGGTCCAACCACTTGGACCCCTGGCTATGAGGAGAACTCACCCGTAGTGCTCCACTGGAATGGAGCACTAGTGCGCATGTTCGACCAGCGCTCCATTGATTTTATGTGGAGCTGCGGGAGAAAATTATCTAAAAAAAAGTTTTCTGCCATTTTAGTTCAAACCATTTGTTTTGCCGGAATCTTCTGTCATATTTTAGATTTATTGATCGTAAACCTGTTCTGTGATGGGTAGGAAGATATAGAAGCCTGGGCTTCCTTGCTGTTAGACTCAATAGAAGAACCTGTTGCATTTCCAATACATAGCGGCACAGGTTATAGTATTCTACACTACTACTTGTGCTGCACTATTGTCATGATGGTTAACCCCTTCCCTCTTTAGCCACTTTTGACCTTCCTGACAGAGCCTCATTTTTCAAATCTGACATGTGTCACTTTATGTGGTAATAACTCCGGAATGCTTTCACCTATCCAAGCGATTCTGAGATTGTTTTCTCGTGACACATTGGACTTTATGTTACTGGCAAAATTTGCTCGATATGTTCAGTATTTAATTGTGAAAAACACCAAAATTTAGCGAAAAATTGCAAAAATTAGCATTTTTCTCAATTTAAATGTATCTGCTTGTAAGACAGGCAGTTATAATACACAAAATTGTTGCTAATTAACATCCCCCATATGTCTACTTTAGATTGGCATCGTTTTTTGAACATCCTTTTATTTTTCTATGACCTCACAAGGCTTAGAACTTTAGCAGCAATTTCTCACATTTTCAAGAAAATTTCAAAAGGCTATTTTTACAGGGGCCAGTTCAGTTGTGAAGTGGTTTTGAGGGCCTTATATATTAGAAACCCCAAAAAAGTCACCCCATTTTAAAAACTTCACCCCTCAAAGTATTCAAAACAGCATTTAGAAAATGTCTTAACCCTTTAAACATTTCACAGGAATTAAAGCAAAGTAGAGGTGAAATTTACAAATTTCATATTTTTCTGCAGAAATACATTTTTAATACAATTTTTTTTATAACACAGAAGGTTTTACCAGAGAAATGCAACTCAATATTTGTTGCCCAGTTTTTGCAGTTTTAGGAAATATCCCACATGTGGCCGTAGCGTGCTACTGGACTGAAGCACCGGCCTCAGAAGCAAAGGAGCACCTAGTGGATTTTGGGGCCTTATTTTTGTTAGAATATATTTTAGGCACCATGTCAGGTTTGAAGGGCTCTTGCGGTGCCAAAACAGTCAAAATCCCCCAAAAGTGACCCCATCTGGGAAACTAGACACCTCAAGGAAATTATCTAGGGGTGTAGTGAGCATTTTCACCGCACATGTTTTTTACAGAAATTATTGGAAGTAGGCCGTGAAAATTAAAATCAACATTTCTTCAAAGAAAATGTAGGTTTAGCGATTTTTTTTCTCATTTCCACAAGGACTAAAGGAGAAAAAGCACCGCAAAATTTGTAAAGCAATTTCTCCCGAGTAAAACAATACCTCACATGTGGTAATAAACGGTTGTTTGGAGACACGGCGTGGCTGAGAAGGGAAAGAGCGCCATTTGGCTTTTGGAGTTCACATTTAGCAGGAATGGTTTGCGGAGGCCATGTCACATTTACAAAGCCCCTGAGGGGACAAAACAGTGAAAACCCCAAACAAGTGACCCCATTTTGGAAACTATACCCCTTGAGGAAATTATCTAGGGGTATAGTGAGCATTTTGACCCCACAGGTTTTTTGCAGAAATTTTTGCAAGTAGGCTGTGAAAATGAAAATCTACATTTTTTCAAATAAAATGTAGGTTTAGCTAATTTTTTTTCATTTCCACAAGGACTAAAGGAGAAAAAGCACCACAAAATTTGTAAAGCAATTTCTCCCGAGTAAAACAATACCCCACATGTGGTAATAAACGGCTGTTTGGACACACGGCAGGGCTTAGAAGGGAAAGAGCACTATTTGACTTTTTGAGATCACATTTAGCAGGAATGATTTGCGGAGGCCAGGTCACATTTGCAAAGCCCCTGAGGGGACAAAACAATGAAAACGCCCAAAAAGGGACTCCATTTAGGAAACTACACCTCTTGAAGAATGCATCTAGGGGTGTAGTGAGCATTTTGACCCCACAGATGTTTCATAGAATTTATTAGAATTAGGCAGTGAAAATAAAAACAGTCCTTTTTCTTCAATAAGACGTAGCTTTAGCGCAAATTTTTTCATTTTCTCAACAAATAAAGGAAAAAAAGAACCCAACATTTGTAAAGCTATTTCTCCCGAGTACGGCAATACCCCATATGTGGTCATAAACTGCTGTTTGGGCAAACGGCAGGGCTCAGAAGGGAAGGACCGCCATTTGGAGTGCAGATGTTGCTGGATTGGTTTCTGGGCACCTGTGGGCCCAAAACAGTGGAAACCCCCCAGAAGTGACCCCATTTTGTAAACTACACCCCTCAATGCATTTACCAAGGGGTGTAGTAAGCATTTTAACCCTGCAGGTGTTTTGTAGAAATTAGTGTGCGCTCAATGTTGCAGAGTGAAAATGGGATTTTTTTCCATAGATATGCCAATATGTGGTGCCCGGCTTGTGCCACCATAACAAGACAGCTCTCTAATTATTATGCGGTGTTTCCCGGTTTTAGAAACACCCTACATGTGGCCCTAATCTTTTGTCTGGACATATGACAGGGCTCAGAAGTGAAGAGTACCATGCGGAGTGGAGGCCTAATTTGGCGATTTACAAAGTATTGGTTCACAACTGCAGAGGCTCAGATGTGAAATAATAAAAAGAAACCCCTGATAAGTGACCCCATTATGGAACTGCACCCCTCAAGGCATTTATTAAGGGGTGTAGTGAGCATTTTCACCCCACAGGTCTTTTCCATAAATGAATGCGCTGCGGATGGTGCAAATTAAAAATTTATATTTTTCCCTAGATATGCCATTCAGTGGCAAATATGTCATGCCCAGCTTATGACGCTGGAGACACACACCACAAAAATTGTTAAAAGGGTTCTCACGGGTATGACGGTGCCATATATGTTGAAGGAAACTGCTGTTTGGGCACGCTGTAGGGTTCAGGGCCGAGGGAGCACCATTTGGCTTTTGGAGAGCGGATTTTGCTTGGTACTATATTTGTTTGAGTATTGCTGGTGTTTTATAATGTGGGGGTACATGTAAGCGGGGCGGAGTATATAAGGGGCATAGTCAGGTGGTATAAAAAAATAAAAATAATCCATAGATGTGTGTTACGCTGTGAAGCAATCCTTTCTGCACAGGCCGGTGTCGCACTGATAAATGGTGTCATTTCTTATCCCCCTTTTGGTCCACACTCCGCGCCTTTGTAGTTTGGGGAATTTTGCTGGGAAAGTATTATCCTGGTATAATACGGGCACCGTCGCTTCCATCGGATATGATTGGGCCCTCCCTTCCTGGTTCCCTAATTTTAGGTCCTTGATAAATCGCCTCTTGAAACAGAAGAAATGTTCTCCTCGGGCACAACTGCATATTTTTTTATTTCCTGACTTATTGGAGCCATAACTAATTTTATTTTTCATAGACGTAGCGGTATGAGGGCTGGTTTGTTGCGGGACGAGCTGTAGTTATTATTGGTACCATTTTGGGGTACATGTGACTTTTTGATCACCTTTTATCCTATTTTTTGGGATGCCAGGTAAACCAAAAAACGCAATTCTGGCACAGCTTTTTTTGGTTTTTTTTTATACAGAGTTCACCACGCATTATAAACTACATGTTACCTTTATTCTGCGGGTCAGTACGATTCCGGCGATACCTCATTTATAGAACTTTTTTATGTTTTACAACTTTTTGCACAATAAAATTACTTTTGTAAAAAGAATGTATTTTTTCTGTCGCCAAGTTGTGAGAACCATAACGTTTTAATTTTTTTGTCGACGGAGTTGTATGAGGGCTTGTTTTTTGCGGGACGAGCTATAGTTTTTATAGGTACCATTTTTGGATACGTGCGACCTTTTGATCACTTTTTATTGTAATATTTGTAGGGCAAAGTGACTAAAAAACAGAAACTCTGGTAACGTTTTTTACGGGTTTTTTTTACGCTGTTCACCGCGTGCAATAAATAATATAATGTTTTGATACCTCCGGTCGTTACGGTCGTGGCGATACCAAATACATATGGTTTATTATTATTTTTCAATAATAAAGGACTTGATAAGAGTAAAAGGGGGATTGTGTTTTATTTGATTACTTGAAACTTTTATTGTTTTCAAACTTTTATTTTTTGCACTTTTTTTTACACTTTTTTATACTTTTTTTACACTTTTTCTCAAGTCCCACTAGGGGACTTGAAGGTCCAACGGTCAGATTTTTTTTTTTCTAATACATTGCACTACCTATGTAGTGCAATGTATTAGATCTGTCAGTCATTCACTGACAGCAAGCCGTTTAGGCTTCGCCTCCCGGCGGGGCCTAAATCGGCTTCCGTAATGGCAGAGCAGGAGACCATTGTGTCTCCTGTTGCCATAACAGCAGTCGCCAGTCCCGATTGCCTGTCAGGGCTGGCGATCTGCTTGTAACCGCTACGATGCAGCAATCGCTTTCGATTGCTGCATCGAAGGGGTTAATGGCAGGGATCGGAGCTAGCTCCGGTTCCTGCCGTTACAGGTGGATGTCAGCTGTACAGTACAGCTGACTTCCACCGCTGATGACGCCGGATCAGCTCCTGACCCGGCGCCATCTTGCCGGCAGCTACGGAAGCCGATCAGGCTCCGCCGCCGGGCGGATCTTGACCGGCTTCGGTGCTAGGCAGACCGGGAGGCCAGTATTAGGCCTCCGGTTGCCATTGCAGCCACCGGAACCCCGGCAATTTCATTACTGGGGTTCCGATGAGCTGCAAACACCTTAAGTGCAGCGATCGCGTTTGAGCGCTGCACTTAAGGGGTTAATGGCGGGGATCGAAGCTAATTTCGGTCCCCGCCGTTACAGTCGGATGTCAGCTGTAAGATACAGCTGAGATCCGGTGATGATGGGACCGGCTCAGCTTCTGAGCCGGTGCCAAACGTTTGACGTACATGTACGGCAAGATGCGGGAAGTCAGTACTTTCCATGACGTACATGTACGTCAAATGTCGGGAAGGGGTTAATGATTGAAACGTTTACATGGGCGTAGTGTTATTGTTTATCCTGCCTATGAATGTGGTGAACAAGTTAGTCCTGTTTTAGAAGAAATCCAAAATGATCGGCACCTTCCAGTGGCTATATACATTCTAGAAGGAAAAAGTTTACACCGTTTAATTTATTCCTTGGGGAGCCCTTTAAGGACATTACCTTTATTGTTCTTGTTACCGTCTGTGTGACCGCCATTGCTGAACACCCTCTACTGGAAGATGCCCCCTGTCAGTAACTGGTGCTGAAGCCAGGAGATACTTTGTTTTGCTGCCTGGACTTCTATGACAATAAAATGAGAATTGTGATAACCTGCAGTATATAAATTGAAGCACAACTGCAGTCAGGTATAAAGTAGTCCTATCAGTCATACCATACCACCCCCACACCAGTGTAGGGGGAGACCACAGCGGTAAGGAACATCCGTGTTGTCACCTGCATCCTGCTGAGCCGTTGCTGCGCAAAAGTGGGAATATATTCAAATACTCTTAAGAAAAGTGTGCATGGAAACAAAGTATTAGGGCAGTCTTAAAGGGTAGGTCCACTTTTTGAGACCATTTTACAGTTTGCATATAGAATTAACCTGCATAAAAAGTTGACTCATTTAGTAAATACATTGCACTTCTTAGGGCTCATGGACAAGTCTTCCACGTGGACTGATGGCACACAGAGTCCCTATGACAGAGCTGTAGGCACTCTGTGTGCTGCCTTAAAGAGGAGCTGTCCCCTTCCCTGACATGTCTGTTTTAGTGAATACTTGTATTTCACATGTAATAACAAGTCTGGAACATCTGTTCTTAAAACTCTGCATTGTACCATTCCTCTGTTATACCTCCTAGAAATTTATGAATAAGTTGAAAACTTAATGTTACCATCTCCCTTTATTAAAGGGGCGTGTCTGGGGCTGTGAGCACTGATTTGTCAAATTATTAATAAATTTGGAGGAGGATTAACAGAGGAACGGCACAACGTAGATATTTAAGGAAAGATACTCCAGAATCATTATTTTATGGGGAAAAGTAATTACTAAAATATGCCAGGTCCTCTTTAAGGTCTGTCCGCGAGACACTGTGTTCCCCTAGTGGCAATACTTCTGAAGGTACATTGATACTCCCATGTAGATATCTATTGTGATGAGCTGGGTGACCTCTTATATACACACGTTGTTTCGGAGCATTGATATGTAGTGTCTTGGGTTACAGGTTACATAGCAACAACCCGACAACCTACAGAAACAATGCCCCTACACCTGGCCTAGGCTGTGATTGGATAATGGACAGTCACATGTAGGGTCGTTACTGTCATAGTAACGCTAGTAAGGTGGTGCCCACATTGAGAGCTTGTGCAGTTCGGATTTCGAAAGGTCCTTGGGAGCATGCGTAGTACAATCTAGAGGAAGGCGATGGGCATGTGTTTATCCTATGACCATCTCTTGGCGCAGTTTTTCAGCGGCACTATGTAACCGTATATAGGATTGATTCTACTCCACCGTGTTATGCCTCATGCACACGACCGTATTTTTTCCCACCCGTAAATACTGGCATAAATACGGGTCCTTGGTCACACGTATTCGACACGCTTTGCACCAGTATTTACGGACCCGTGCCCGTAAATACGGTTCCGGTGTCGCCAGTATTCCACCCGTATTTACGGGCACATTTTTGATGCAAAATTGCACTGCACTAATCGACAGCCCCTTCCCTCAATCAGTGCAGGATAGAGAGAAGGGGCAGCCCTTTCAGAGGTAAAAGTAAAAGAAATTCATACTTACCCGGCCGTTGTCTTGGTGACGCGTCCCTCTCTTCACATCCAGCCCGACATCCCTGGATGACGCGGCAGTCCATGTGACCGCTGCAGCCTGTGATTGGCCTGGGATTGGCTGCAGCGGTCACATGGGCTGAAACGTCATCCAGGGATGTCGGGCCGGATGTCGAGAGGGACGCTTCACCAAGGCAACGGACTGGAGGAAGCAGGAATTTCTCGGTAAGTATGAACGTCTTTTTTTTAATTTATTAACAGGTTGCTCTATATTCTGATCGGAATTCACTGTCCAGGGTGCTGAAAGAGTTACTGCCGATCAGTTAACTCTTTCAGCACCCTGGACAGTGACTATTTACTGACGTCGCCTAGCAACGCTGCCGTAATGACGGGTGCACACATGTAGCCACCCGTCATTACGGGAGCTCCATAGACTTCTATGGGCTGCCCGTGCCGTTATTACGGCCTGAAATAGGACATGTTCTATCTTTTTCAAAGGCACGGGCACCTTCCCGTAAGAAAACGGGAAGGTACCCGTGGCCAATAGAAGTCTATGAGCCCGTTATTACGAGTCGTAATTACGACCCGTAATAACGGGAGTTTTTACGGTCGTGTGCATGAGGCCTTAGACTGTTGGTATGATCTTATGGTGATATGCGGAATGCTTTATGCCAGATGTAACCAGACCCAGGCTTTCCAAAACGTTCAGTCTACTTCTGAATGGCTCAAAGAAACAAAATTAAGGTTTTGGAGTGGCCAAGTCAAATTGCTGAGTTGAATCTCATTGAGATGCTGTGGCAAGAACTTAAACGGGCAGTTCATTCTCAAAAACCCTCCAATGTAGTCGAATTAAAGAGGACTTGTCACTAGCTCCCATAAAGCGAGTTATTAGACTCACGTGATTGCTGCTGCGTCTGTGAGTACAGCGGTGGTGGTTACTTCTGTCTCCCCCTCTTTATTAATCAATATGTAAATGAATTGCTGGCTAGCCAAGTGGGTTTGGCCGCCAGCGACAGCCTCTGACACTGACCTATCAGCATGAGGCTGTTTCCTCCAATCTCTCCTAGGCCAGTGTCATCGCGTGAGACTGGTCTAGGAATGTCTGAAGCGAACGCGTCAGAGGCTGTCCGCTAGCTCCGCCCAGTGAGAATTGGTGGTGGCCAAACCCACTTTGCTAGCCAGCAGTTCATTTACATATTGATTAATAAATACAGAGGGGGCAATATCTCAACGGGGGGACACAGAAGTAAGCAACCACCACCGCTGGACTCAGACACTGCAGCAATCACGTGAAAGGGAACCTGTCACCAGCATTTCACCTATCAAACCAGCAATACCTGGTGGTAGTGGGTGAAAAATAATTTTTATATAACCTATAATTATTTTCTTAGTACGCTCTGTACCTTTTAGTATTCAGTTTTTTAGTGCTCCTGCACTGTATGCTAAGGAGTATAAAAGAGTCATATCTTCCGTAGAAAAGAGTCATAAATTCATTCCTCAAGCTTTTCTGAGTTAACCCCACCTCCTTACTTTTGATTGACAGCTTACTCTTGATTGACCGTACTCAGGGTGGGCCAGTTTTCGGCAGTGGGCAGGCATAAGAACACAAACGAACGAGACTGCCGGATTATTACCATAAGGCCTCATGCACACGACCGTAGCCGCGTGCACGGCCGTGATTTTCGGGTCGGCCGGCTGCGGACTGTCAGCCGCAGGCCACCCGCAAATCGTGGGACATGCACATGGCCGCGGCCATTGTTTTCAATGAGCCCGGACCGCAGAACTGGGCCGTAATAAGACATGCCCGTTCTTTCTGCGGTCCGGGCTCCCGGGCCGTGCACGGACCGCAAAAACTACGGTCATGTGCACGGCCCCATAGAGAAGAATGGGGCCGCAATTCTCCCGTGGATTTTCGGGGGAATTGCGGCCGCAAAAACACGGTCGTGTGCATGAGGCCTAAAAGGTGCAAAGTGACTTCAATGGGAGAGCAGATGCGTGAGAACGCACCAATATAGGACATGCAGTGAGTTTCACGCAACGGACTCTCGCTGCGTGAAAACTCCTTCTTGTGTGAACGACCATGTGCTGCGCGTGATTCCCATGCGCAGCACTTGGATGTTGTTGGTGTGAATGAGCCCTTAGAATTCAGTGACAGATCTTACCACCGGCAATGAAGATGCTGTGTTCTCAGTTTGCACGAGGTTTATTTGCAGCAAGTTTGGACAAGCTCTGGGTATTGACATGCTGGCACTCAGATCTGGTCAACTGGAAGTAGAAACTGCGGCAAGACAGAAATGCCTTTTTTTCTATGAAATCCTTCTATTATTTTCCCTGTTTAGGATAATGTGCAAGATTGAGAAGGAAACCTACACGTTACTAAGACAGGTGTCAGTTACAGAAGACCTGGCTTCATATATGGCATTCTAGTTGGGATAACATAAAATATGTTAAAGGGGCTGTATGAGATTAGAAACAGCGCCACTCTTGTCCATAGTCTGTGTCTGGTATTGCAGTTCAGCTCCATTCCCTATACAGCTTGTGGACAGGTCCAACCATAATGTGGAACTATTGAGTTCAGGCAGGGAGCGCTGGGACTTGTAGTGACTCCCCACCAGTATGGCTCATTCTTAGTTGTCACTTCTGTGCTGGTCGGTTTGCACGTTCCGGTTGCGGGGAGAAGAAGGACTGAACGTGCAGCCGGACATTATAAGTGATCATGTCATTATTAGATCTGTTTGTAGAATTGTCCTCAAAAACTGACATTTACTTTAAAATAAGCTGAATTACCTTTGTTTTGTCAGAACATAATACTTTGTGGCGGGGGAAGGTACAATAGTGACATCGTACTCCCGACCTTTGTGTAGCTTTAGATAAGGGAGAAATGTTATGGTCGGTGCCCTTGAATCATGTGCAATGTCCTACTGTTCACTCATGACATCCAGGATTGTCAGGACCCAGGTATATCAAAATGATATATGTCCCTATGGCAAGGTCTCTATTGCATTTCTCATTACCCCAACATGTAGTACTTTGGGGGATACGAGGCCTCCGTCTAGTCTCCCTTGTAAGTTCATAAAAAGGGCGGTAGGAGATTAGACTGTATTGTCTGCTCCTTTTTTCTTTTTCTTTCTTTCCAAAAACCGCACTACCATTTTTCATATAGGTTGTGTCTGATATTGCAGTTTGGCCTTATTAATTTCTGCAGTACCAAACACAGCCTTTGGACAACAGTGGTGCTGTTTGGTGGAAAAAACAGTTCTTGAGTTGTATTTTTCTGTCCGATTGTTTATAGGGGTTTTCCAGGCATTATATATTGATGGGCCACTCTGTTTGATCAGCTGACTTCAGCATTCATCGCCGCGGCCTCTGCAGTGTTTACCAGGCACGGCGCAGTACACACCCGTATTGGCTGTGCCTGGCATCACACATTGGTCCCATTCACTGAAATGGGACCGCAACTGCATTCCTAGGCACAACCGCTACAGATGTGTACAGTGCTGTGCCTATAAAAGGCTGCGGCAACAAAAACCGCGGCCCCATCAATCAGCTGATCAATGGGGGTGCTGGGAGTCGGACCTGCGCCGATCAGCTATTGAAGACTTATCCTAAGGATAGGCCATCAATATAAAATGGCTGGAGAACCCTGATAAAGTGTTATGATGAAGAGACTGATGAATATCTTTCAGGAAAAGCTTGGTGACAACCAATATTCTCGCTGTTATAAGTCCAGCAGGAGTTGTCACCGAGCTTCCCTCCGACTCCTAAGAAGCAAGTCCATCTCGTTCGACATTTGTACGGGATCAGGCGATGTATCACTGGCAGAATCTAGGAAAGTGTGTACAATGTCTTTCTATATTCTCTACCGGTTGCCTTGTTCTTGATGTTTTGAGGTCGGCATCTCCTGGGAAGTGAAAGGTGACAATGTAGACATGAATCATTCCTGAATACTAAGTAACACTTGTCCAGAGTCACCGCTGTGATCGCTGTCTGGGGGGCTGGACTTTTAGTAACTTCTTCACTGTATCCTCCTTAACATCGTTCTGTACAGGGGACCTGCTCCGAGCCTTCAACGCTGCCTTCCGGCACTCTCCTGTCAGTTCCAAAAACCAAATAGTAAAGGTGAGTCCGCCAGCCGACGAGGTCTCTGCTGCACCAACCACGATCCAGGCGGTCACTTATTTTTAGCAGTAGCACTTCTGGGAAATTCTGCAGAATTCTTACCCAGCTTTCCCTGTTAGTCGGTGGCATCTTTTAATATAGTGCAGCCTTTCTATGGGTACAGTTTGGGTACCATTTTAATATGGTATCCATGACTATGTTGATCTCTTCCACAGGACACACTTTTCCGGGGAGAGATCCGTTCAGACTGTCATGTTCCTCCTCCGGGGACTGTACTATACGTTACATAAGAATATTCTGAGATAAATTGTATAATGAAAAATGATGCCCCTTCTAATATACTTTTGTGTTTTCAATTTCTCAGCTTTTTCAAGATTTTGGCTTCCTGTAAGTGAACAGAAACGTTCAGGGGCTGGAAACCCCATGCTGTTCATATCCATCTAATGTATTTGCATGCGTTAATTGTACACGATCAGGATCGGTATACAACCTCTGCATGTAGCCAAGACGGTTTCTGTTCACTGACAGCATGCTGAGATAAAGAATTGAAACGAGTTAGATTAGTAAGTTACATACATTCTGATCATACAATCATTAAAGGGGATTTCTGACACTTCTACCAGTAATACAAAGGTAGTGAAAAAAAATCCTAATATGCTTCCCTTCTGAATTCTAAAAAAGTGATGAGATAACGCTCATAGTGACATCACTGCCTGAGACCGGGGGGCCAACAGAGACCTCACTATTTTTTTATGTAGTAAGGTTTATTTATTTTTATATTGCTGACAGTCTTATGGAAAAATCTTTATTTGCATAAAGTAAAACCAACAAACCTTCATAGAGGACCTAGCAGCTCTCCTGACATGCCTGTTTTAGTACATACTTGTATTCCCATAAAATAACAATACTGGAGCATCTTTTCTTAGAATTCTTTGTGTCATACCTCTGCTACCCTTCCTGGAAATGTATGCATAAATTGAACACAAGGTGTTACCATTCTCCTGTCCATTGGGCATTTTGCTTCACTTGTGGACACTCAGCACTGATTGATTGGACAATCGGACTGTGAAGGGGGGGGGGGGGGGGAATGGTTACACCCAATTTTCAATTTATTCAAACCTTTTGCAGGAAGATTAACAGAGGAACAGAACAATGCAGAGTTCTCGCAAAAGATGTTGCAGCATTATTGTTTTATGCAGAGTGCAAGTATTTACCAAATGAGACCTCCAAGCAGGGCTGGCGTGTCCTCTATAAAGGGTAATACAAATTTTGACATGTAATAGGGATTGGCTTTCCTCGGAAAGCCGAGCGAGCGGTGTACCGGCTCAATAGAAAGTCTGAGCCCATGCACTGCTTGCTCGGCTTTTTGAAGAAAACCAATGAGAAACTAAGTGGCACAGCGCTCACTTGATGCTTTTGCCAATTTGTCATAGCGATCGGTGGGAGTCTCAGTGCTCGGACCCCCACCGATCAAAGCTTCTGACATGTCCTTAATGCTTCGGATTTTTCTTCCGTGAGATTTTATAGCTGAACTGTTACCTTCAGTGCATCCCTCCTGTTTACAGATGTTGTAGAATAACACATAAGAGTACATGATCCCGGGTGGAGGTTATTAATAAGGTAAAGTAAAGTTTGCAGCTTTTCCATGGAAGGATGTTGTACGGTGAATAATGCTGTTACATTTCTTACTCCGTACTGACGTGCTCGCTTCTTTCTGACCACAGGAACGTACACAGGCAATTGTACTGAAGGTTCTGACATCGTTTAAAAGCAACGAGATTGAGCAAGCAGTAAAAACACTGGATCGAAGTGGGATTGACCTGCTTATGAAATATATCTACAAGGGTTTTGAAAAGCCTACAGAGAACAGCAGTGCTATATTGCTACAGTGGCACGAAAAGGTAGGAGTGAGAAAAATTCCAAACTAGAAAAGGGACCTCAGCAGGGCACGTAACTCTCACACGCTGCCGACTGGTCACAGGATTTGTTTTCCTCGTTAATGAAGGCTATCCGGTTTTTCAGAGTAGCTTTGTGCTGTACCACTAGGGGGGACATGTAACTAGGCCCCAAAATTATGGATATAGATGAAATATTTCACTCTAGCTTGTTGGTTCTGTGATTTGATGTTGCTGAAATCATTGATTTTGTACATACGTTTTCCTCAGGATTTTCCTTAAAATTGGCCATTCCAGCTTTGTAGCGTAAGACGTAGAGGGCACATTCTCTACTGTAATATTAGTCTTACCAGTCGTGTAGCAGAATTCATCAGGGGTTTATGTCATAGATGTAGATTATACAAGACCTGGACCTGTAACCAAGCCCCGCGATGCACCAATCGCTAGTCTTCCTTCGTACGTTCACCATTAGGCTATGTTCACATGGTGCGGTTGTGTGTGTGGTTTCACAATTTGGTTATTGGCCGCATGGTTTTTACTGGTGAAAAACATTAAAACGTGTTTCACCAGTAAAAACTGCACGACCATAACTGTAGTGTAAAATCGCTGCAATTCTGGGTAAACCGCTTGTTGCATACTACTAGAACGCGTGAGCACACCCTTAAAGGAACAGTAAACGGATTAACTTGCTCACGCTGTGCTTTAGTCTGCAGGATTTATATATTTAATTTCTTTATATATTTCTCAGTATTAATTACAATATGAGGCCAAAAAAAGAACGATGGAAAGAAGGCGATTAAGAGCGGAATTGCTGGGTTATTTTTTTATGCATTTTCTATATTTGGTGTTCCTTTAACTACAACACACTGATATGACGTGAGTATCTACCTCACTAACCCGGGAATACGCCCTAGTTTTTACATGGGTTGTCCGGTATTGCAGCTCAGCACCATCCACTTCAATTGGATGTTGCAATCCCAGGTACAGCCAATAGACCAGAGTGGCACTGCTTCCGGAGAAGCAGCACACCCTCTCTTTCTATTCTCCGACAAACCCTTTAAAGGGGTATTCCGATCTTAGACCCTCATGACATATACATAGGATATGCAGTAAATCTAGTAGATAGATGAGAATCCCAGCTCTGGAAGACACACCTATCTGGCGAACAGGGGGGCCCTGACCCTGTCCAGTGAGGGGGCGAATGGCTGCTGCATCCAGGTGGAGACTAGGTGGCAAGGTGGCGCGGGAGTATGGAAATAGTGGAAGTGATTGAGAGTTAAATAGCGCAGCACAGCAAGCTACGCAGTTTCCGTCCTCCCGGGCAGCTCTCCTTGGACTCTCCACTTGGTTGCGGTGGCCAGCAGTTGTCTCACCAGGCCGGGGCACCCTTGTTTATGAGAGAGGTGCGGCCTCCAGTGCTGAGACCCGCATCTTTAAGATATTTATGGCCTGTCCTGTGAATAAATGTCTAAGATGCCATTAAAGGCTTAACTTTGCAATGTGAACATGAAGTGGACGTCTTTTGCAGCCTCGTGTGTGAGCTTTGTCTTCAGTCATTCCTCCTGTGCTTTAGGCTTTGTTCCGTTTTCATCAGATTTGGCGGGAAGAATAGCACTTCATGCATCACTATTCTTCCCGCCAGTGTGGCGGATCCGGCACCGCGTACCCTGAAGTCACCACTCAAGTGTGAGCATAGACTTAGTAGTTTGTCCTCTTCTGCCTTTTTGATACATTTTCCTTTTGAACTCTCCTGACTTTTCCTCCTATATCTATTTCCTTTTGCCAATTTCTCCTAGTTAATTTGTTTTTGCAATGGGGATGGGGGGGGGGTGTCTTCATTTATTGCATCCATTGGGCTCACACTTTAATTCATTTTTCACTTTAAATCATTCGTTTTTAATTCACACCATAATCATTAGTGATGACCGGAACCTACGTTTTCTCCCATCCGAATAGGTGCCCCTATTAATGTGTTTGTTCCTACAATTACTTCTGTGGCTCGTCGGAGCGGAGCCCTGACTGACACAAACTGAAACCATACATTTCCATCACCATTGATTTCAATGGTGACGGATCCGGTGCCAATGATTTCAGTTCGTCTCCGTTGTGCAAGGGTTTTGACGGGATAAATACCGCTATTCATCCCGTCAAAACGACGGTACCCTTGCACAATGGTAACAAACTGAAACCACTGGCATCAGATCCGTCACCATTGAAATCAATGGTGATGGAAACGGAAACCTATGGTTTCAGTTTGTGTCCGTCAGGGCTCCGTTCCGACGGAAAGCTCAGTCGGAACGGAACCCTGACACAGGTGTGAACGAAGCCTAAGTCACAAGGTTATCACACATCAAATTATAGAAACCCATTACCGTACTTTTCACATGGGTGATCTACGTCTTGCTTATCCTTGTTGAGGGATTGTAGCCGTTTTTTATGGAAATAATGTAACGTTTTATGCATGAACTGCACATTTCCAGATGTGTTTATAATTTTATGTTGATTTTAGGCGACTGTTAACATGAATGACATTGACCGCTCTTCCACTATGCGTTGTCCTCTGTACAATGTATCACTGTGTGGTGCTTTATGACGGAGATAGTTTTGTGTGTATTTGTATAACCATGCACACTGTCGTATCTGAAATCCACGTCACCCGGAACTCTTACTCACCTGGTCAGTCAAAACCTGGGGGATTCTTCTTCCTGCTCCCTCCATATGTAGGAGCATTGGTACCTGTACACATTGGTGTGATCTGTGTGATACTGTAGTGTCTAAGGGAGTATATATTTATACATAGGAAGGGACAGATCATAATACCAGCCCATGCAGGCAGTGAGAATCCCTCAGATCTCTGCATTGAAGACCCCAGATAAATAAGATTATGGGGTATGACAGAGCGAGTCTAACTCCAGCAAAATCTGAATTCTAGTTTAACTAAATAAAGTTTGTTTGCATAATGTAAAGTTATACAGTTTTCTGATTATATTTTCTTTTATAAATTCCTCTGTTTTCAAAATCTCTGCTTGCTGTCATTTAGTAGGAACCTTCATTGTTTACTTCCAGGGGGTAAAAATCTGTTCTGGTCATGTGATGATCACACAGGTGCCCGGCTCGTTACAAGACAGAATGTTTCCATGTAACGGCTGACACGCGTTTCGGCTAATATCCATGCGAGTGTTTGCTCGGCAAAATTACCACATGGTTTTGTGAGTACAACTGCTGTTTACCTGCAAAATGATGCGGCCATTAATGAATAGACCCTTAATGGTTGCACAATTTTGTCAGATAAACAGCAGATTTATTCACAAGACCACCCAAACATGAATACTCATTTGAGAATTGCACTGAACAGTCTGACCACTTGGTTTTTAGCAAAGTGAGACCTTATACTGAGTCGTGCACCGGTGTGATCATCACATGACCAGGACAGATTTTATTTCAATGAATGGGGTCTATTGAATGACAGCAAACAGAGATTTTGAAAACTGTGAGGAATTTATAGAAGTAGTATATTGGAAAATTGTATAACTTTTTTCATTATACAAAGAATAACCTTTATTTGCAGGAATCTGAATACCCCCTTCTAAGACGCTCTACATTAAGATTAGACTAGGACTCTTATTCTTATAGTATGACTATTATTACGCTTTAGGAGAGTATTGTAACATTTTTTTTCCCTCCCCCAAACAGGCATTCGTAATAGGAGGCCTTGGCTCCATAGTCCGAGTTCTGACCTCACGGAAATCCGTGTAAAAGACTGTATTAGCTGAATCGAGAAGTTTATGTTCCGGGGCTCCAGTGAAGGAAGAGTGGATGCCGAGGCCCGACTGTCCGCAGAGTGCTATATATTAAACTGTTTTGGAAAATTCAATTGGGAATGCTTCTTATTACTGACTGTGGACGAGGCATGAATGTATGTTTGTTTAATGGGGTATATTTTGTTGCAAGCACCAGTCCTCCTTAGCAACGCACTGTAAACCGACAAGGATGAGGAATTATGATGAACGAGCGGCAAAATTTACTAAAAGTGGCCATAAAACACATCCAAATCCGGCCGAGCCTAGAGGTCTACGTAGCGAGCCTGCGCCAAGTCCCAAATTAACAATGTATAAATTTCTATGTGCCCTCATATACGCCAACTAGAATTCCCATGATAAAAAGCCAGCAAGGTTAGAATCAGAAAAGACCAATTCCAGGGTCATAGGACTGGTGGCTTTTTATTTGTTAACTTGTACATACAGGATTTTAGGAGTTCCTTGAGTTTGGTCTTACTTGAAATAACGGCTTTAACCCTTCCCTCTGCCACACAGGCCGGCAGCGCAGCGTTCTTCCAGGGGAGGTGCTCGCCTCTGTGGCACTGAAAGGGGTAAAGCCTTGTAGTGATTGGGGAAATATGTGTTTGTGATGTTTCTAAGTTAAACCTGCAGTATATCTGGGGGGCGGTTTGGTATTCTTTGTCCCGACAGTGAGTGTTTTGGAGAAAGACGACCACTCTCCTGTAGTGCCCACTGCTCTACTGATACCTGCAAACTTTATTAAACTTACAGCTTCCATGAGTGAAGTGATGGAATAATTTTGTTTTATCTTTGTGTTAATTGGTTGATACTTTGTCATTATCATTTTTTTTTCCTTTAGAAGCAACATTGCATGATTCACCCTTGAACACTGAATATTTATTTTGTTTTCCATAGTCGCATACATTGACGTGGGCAGCTATGTCCTGCTGGAGTCAATGTGCTGTGCGCCAGGGAAGGCGGTGAGAGTAGAAGGCTCATCTGGTAGGTTGTTCCGAGCCGGTCCACCGCCATCCAACAAGCTTTCCCACTGAACATGCAATGTTGCTCTCAGTAGCAGGGGTTTAAACTTTGGGATATTCCTGAAGAGCAGTGTTGTCTAATATGTGGTGTGTGCACCGTTGACCACTGGGGCCCGCAGGCTGCATTGGGGCCAACACCATCCATTGGACAGACCTGCTTTCTACAATACTGAATGTGGGTTTGTTGTCCAGAGAAGGATTATCTGTAAAGTGCCTGCTACATCAATAAATCTCTTGGATCACTCATTGCAAATGGTTTTGTTTATAGAATGAAGGATTTACCGTCTGGTCACTGAGTGTTTACCTTCGACAGATCTGTGTCTATTCTCATCACCTAAAACTGTTGTAGAAATATTGTAAGAATAGCAGATATGTTCTTATCTGATGGTGCGAACACTCCCTGCCGTCTACGGCATGTGACAAGGTATTCAGACAGAGATTATCTGAATTTCCTTCATGTCCTGTCAGTAGGTTCATAGAGGTTCTCCACCTTAACATCTTTTTACAAAAAGCTGATCAATATGGATGTACAATGGTGAAAATCCTGGTAACTGACTACCACACTTTTGAAAACAGTGGAGATAAAGTTATGCCGTCGAATGTATGCCAAACTATGGGCATGGTAGATGTACGCACCGGGACATAGTGCCCAAATGCAGAGTGAACTTAGGTCTACAGCTCAAAGCCAAACTGGCACTGAGTAACACACAGGCTGGTTGCTACGGATGTGCTGCCTGACAACCCCATGTGACAAGGCTGTAGCCATTAGGCAGTACTTGTATCCCCAGCAACCAGTCTGTCTCCAATGACTCAGTTGTTCAGATGAATTGGCACAATGCTGACAGCAGATAAAGGGGGAAGCTGCCTGTATATAGAACTATATGTATATAACAATGTTTTATGGTAGGCTAAGTGCGGTCCTGGCTACTATGCCCACAATGGATTACTAAGTTTCATTCTATTCCTTTAATGGTTTGTGCACTTTGGTGACCAATTTCTTAATATTGCCGCAAAATTAATTTTTTTTATAATTAAGCAACTTTTCATATAGTCGTGATTTAGGGATGTCACGATACCAGAATTTGGACTTCGATACTGATACTTCGTTTAGTATTGCGATTTTGATACCAATTCGATCCTTTGCCAACAGTAATAAAAAAAGAAAAAAGTTCTTCCATTTTCTGATGTGAGGCGCGAGGTGTGATGATGAATTTAACCTCCATTTGCCTCACATTAATAGTAATTAACCCCATCATGTTTCTCAGTTATAATGGGTTAATATGTAAGGTACATGATGGGGTTAATTACTATTAATGTGAGGCACATTGAGGTTAAATTCATCATCGCACCTCGTGCCCCACAATAAGTGAAAGAAAGCAGTTTTTATTTTATTTTTTTACAGCGTACACATCATAAATGATGCAAAAAAAATTGTTGTTCGGGTTATTACGGCTGCGCCAATACTGAATGTGTATATTTTATGTATTGAGACTTATTTTAATGTTTATTGTAAAAAAGGTGTATGTGTATTTTTTTATTTTATTTATATTACTTTGTTTTTACTTTATTATTTAAACTTTAATGTACTGACATATATCTATATTACAGTACATTAGCCTGTGTACGGATAGTACACAGGCAGTTGTTAGGACATAAGTATGCCCTAACAGGAAATATGGTAGGACAGCCCTGGGGTCCTTCAATGGACCCTGGGCTGTCTGCCCATATATGGTATATCCCTCAATCGCTTCACAGGAATTCCCTGTGATGCAATCCAAAGGGCACTCCCGCCCTTCTCACTTTCCCCTGAATGCTACAGTCCGCTAACGGCGGAGATGAGGTTTCTCTGATATCCGCCGTTATAGAGCGGGGCTGCGGCTCTGTAATACAGTCATTGCCTCGCTCCTGACAGGAAGTGCGTGCGCGGTCAGCATGAGGAGATGCGGCCGGCGCTGCACTAATGAGCGGCGGTTCAGGCACTGAGGACAAAAGATGGTGTTTTGCAGTGCGCCCACCATGTTCCGTCTTCAGTGCCGCCGCTCATTAGTGCAGCGCCGGCTGCATCTCCTCATGCTGACCCCGCATCGTGCATCCCTGGTCGTGATTAAAAATCGAGTCGTGTGAACTTTTACTCAACAGATATCAATCAAATATAAATCCTGAATGTATAATACAGGAACAGCTTCCAGTCACCAAGTGAAACTTGCAAGACAACGTTCCTATTACCATCCATTACAGCAGGTGAGTAAATTATAATGGGTCATAATCGCAAATCTACTGCATAACAAATAAATTGTTAGTTTCTTCATCCTATGTAGCCTTTATTAAAGTGGCTGTCTGAGATTAGGAAAAAAAAAGGGTCTTTCTTTTCCAGAAACAGCTCCTCTCCTGTCCATTGGTTGTGTCTGGTATTGCAGCTCCTTTAAGTGAATGGGGCTGAGCTGCAATACTAGACAGCCTATGGACTAGAGTGGCGCTGTTTCTGGGGGGAAAAAAAGCAGACCCGTTTAATCTCCCGACAACCCCTTATGTTTGGGCTTCTTCCAGTCCAGTTTATTCATTCACCTGTATGTAACGCCTTGTGAGGACAATGTAAGCTGGTCAGGGGTGTGTGTGTGTGTGTGTGTGTGTGGGGGGGGGGGGGGGGAGGAGATATCTTCTGTGTTTGTCACATGTCCAAAACCGCGATACGACTGGTAACAAATGCAGTTTGCAGAATGAACAGATCTATGTTGGCATATTTTGCACCTCGTCAAGCACTGGAGACTTATTGATGGTCTTTCTTTTGGGTGTATAGATCTTAAGCTGGCCGTACATTAGTCATTTCAGACGGCCGTTTTCTGGACAACGCTTAAAGTTAACACAAGAAACCGCTATTCCATATCTGCCTTGATCTGTTGCCTAGTCTGGGCTTTTATTTATGGGATGCAGATCGGTCATTGGGCTTGAATGTCTTTACTAGACTTCGCCCAACAATAACCAAAAAAATCCAACATGGCAGATCAACTTTTCCACAGACATCGATCTTTTGGTTAACTTCTGTCATGAAAAAGGGACCGGAAGTCTGCAAAAAAAATGGTCTGAATCTTCCTTTTCAGCTGTAAAAACTCCAGCGTACGGCCAGCTTAAGTTCTTGGAAAATATTTGATTGTCTTGTATATCTATAAATGATATCTACTTATTCTACACTGTACACTTGTAATGCAGAGCTAGACTATATAGGAAGGGTGGGGTCAGAAAGTGGGTGATAAAATTCATACATTATAATGCAATCTGCTTGCATCCGTTTCATATCTGGGTGGAGCTGTTCATTAAAGCAAATCCACAACCACTTATCTAACCAGACTTGTAATGGAAATGCAGCCAGCATGAATATATTGTGTACAGAACGTTCCCAGTGCTTTTCTGGACGAACTTGGACCGCTGTGCGCATTCTGTATTGCGGCATATTCTGTATAATGGGTTACTTGCAGGCTGTGGATTCTCACCTTGATGCTGTGACTCACAATTTCTAGCTGTACAGCCACTTACAAGCGTTCAGTTTCTGTTCCCACCCTCGAATACTCCTAGATTTCAAGGGTGGAGGTCACAGAATGTCTAAATCATCTTTAACACATACAGCGAATAAAACCCTCCACTGGTGACACAAGATGAAACATAGCATGACAAATCGCACATCTGAACCCAGACCAGCAGTCTTATTATTTAATCAGAATTGCACTGCAAATTAAATAAGCCAACTAATAGACTATATACATCATTCACGGCATATATACAGTGTGTAATACAGTTCATTAAAAAAGCATTAGATGCAGAATGTACAGAATTTATAGTGAATCACATCAGCCTCCTGATTTCTGTCTATATACACAGCTTTAAGGGAAAGCCATAGGACTGGACTCAGAGGAGCAAATTTACTACCGTAATACTGTCCTAAACCGTGCCAAATTTATCACAGTGGCTCATGCTGTATGATAAATTTGGTGCGTCTTTAGACACTTATAAAAGACAACACAGCACCTCTTGGTTGGCTAAATTGAAACCGCTTTTTGGTGTGTTAAGCCACGCCACCCTGTCGCTTCTAGTGTTTAAAACACTTTCTAAATGTGGCGCGTGACGTTCGGATGAGTAAGTCTGCCCCAGTATCAGAGAGAAAATGCCGGACTATAGATATGTCTGACACCAACAGAACCATTCTAATCTTGAGTTCATGGCGCTGTCAAGTGGGTGAAATCGCTGATCACTTACGTTGCAGCAGTAGAGATGCTAAAGACTTGAGTACGTGTGCTGCCCCCTACCGTAAATATATGGTGAATTTAATGTCATACTAAATGTATTCAATGAGTGTACAGAATGTTAGGTCCTTTAAACTGGAATTTTGGCTTAACAATCTTTTCTGCCTCTTATAATAAACTTTGCGATGTTCCTTTTTTATAATCTCACTTGTCAGGCCTCAAGAAACTTGCATCAGATTCAGAAAGCATTGCAGCATTCGTCTTTTATATCTCTAACCAATGGTTCCCTATGGAACCTGGAAAATTTCTGCAATCTAAAAAATAATCAGAGCATTGGGTGATGTTCATGTGGCTGAAAAAAAATCCACACATTTGTTCAAATGCATATCATCCCCTGTAAGTCGCAGATCTTTACCCGTCACCAGATCGCAGTATGATTTACGTGCAGGTTTTGCCACAGATTTTGTAGCCGTACAGGTGCAAAACTCTCGTTTTTGTTTTTTTTAAGCTGCTTTGCTTTTTAATGTTACAACCAAATGTCAATGTCCCAGTACGTACAGTGTTACATGAGGTTTTATTTTTTTTTCTGTGATTTTTGTAATGGTGGCAAAACTGCAGCATTTTTGTAAAAACCAGTAGAAAACCTACTCCTGATAATACACCCTGGCTGCATTCACATGACCGTGTTTGGTCTGTGAGATAGGGACCGTATGTCGGACGTTTTTCCCAGGACCAAACCGTTCAGGGAAGCTGAACTCCTAGTATCATTGAGGCAGTGACTCTCAGCATCATGGATGAGTGATGCTAAGAGGACGGCTCCCTGTGTCCTGTCCGGGAAATACGGCCGACATACTGTGGTGTGAATAGCCCCCTTCGGTGTCATCCTACAACGGAAATCAGAGGGCACCTGTCAAGGGGTTCCATTGGCTGCCGGCTGTGTCCGTGTTGCAAAGGAACTGTTGCGTCCGGCATTCCCTCGTTCTGCTCCTCTGACTGAGCAGAACACCCCAACGCAGATGTGAACAGCCCCTTAGGCCCCATGCATGCGACCGTGTTCAGTCCGTGATATAGGGTCCGCCTGTCTGCCGAATTTCCCGGAACGAACACAATGCAGGGAGCCGGGCTCCTAGCATCATAGTTCTCTATGACACTAGGTGTGACTGATTTCTTCCAAAAACCACAGGTTGTGTCTGGTATTGCAGTTCAGCTACATTGAAGTGAATGAGGCTAAGCTGCAATACCACACACAACCAACATGCAGATGGATGTGGCACGGTGTAAAAAAAAAAAAAAAAAGCCTTGTTTTTTGTAATAAACCGTACACCTTATTAAAACAGATTTTTACATGAAACTTATGAGTCAAATGAGAAAATAAATATATATATATTTTTTAAATTTTATGTATATCCCCCCCCAAGCTGAGCATCTCCCATCTGTCACCTGCTGCCCTCCTATAGAAGACGTGGCAGATCCACTCTAAAATCGAACGCTTACTAAACACATGCTAGAATGCTGACAGTGTGGATGTTGTATTTCCAGACTTTGCTCTTGCTGTCCCCGTGACTGATCACTAGTTATTATTACAGTTTTTACTAGAATTTTTTACATTTATAATAACTGTTGGCTAAGACTCGTCTTATGGAATTGCATTTTTTTTTAAAAAGTTCTAAGCCCTTTGTCCAAATCATTCCATATAAAGTGGATTTACGTTGAACTGTTCCAGCTGGGTCTTTTCAGTAGAGAGACCCCCTGACTGAATGTCACTGCAATGTCCTCATAACAAACCGTTATTTCCGGATGTGAGCTTGACACACATTGGATTTCATATATTTGGGATACTTACTCCCCAAGGTGCTGGTATTTTTAATTCAAAAATAGGCTAATACCATCCTTCCTTGTCTGGTGACCTATTTTACCCACGTTACAGACAGACAGCTTCTTATCGTGCTGTGAGCCTCCTGTAACTCCTCCTGTCACTCCAGCAGAATACTGTGTCAAGAAAATGCTTGAGTGCTCTCACCTGGTGACCTGAGGTTCCTGCTGTTCTGCCTGTTGACATCTTATATTAATGCACCTAAATTAACCATAACCGTAAAGTGAATGTTAACACAGTTTTGCAATTATCTACTGATTCATTTCATAATATTTTTTACTGGTTGGAGCACGGTTTTTCTGATATAGAACTTTCAAAAAAAACTGTGTCTTGCTGTGTGTTTGAACACTCAACTAAACCCGTTTCTAATCAAAGTTTATCCATTTTGATTTTATAAGAATTGGGCTTAGATGAGCAGACAGCAAGCGGCCTAGCACCGTTCACTGTTCTATGTGAATACATGAAAGCTGCAGAATAGAAACGCTGAAATAATAAATTATTAAATAGTTTTAAGGTGGCCATAGCATGACACAATTCCATCTACCTGCAACCACCACTAGGGGAAGCTTATTAAAGGGGTTTTCCCATCAGAGACATTTATGTCAAATGTCAGATAGGTGTGGGTCCCAGAGGTGGTACCCGCATCTCTAGAACGTGGTCCCCTAAACCCCGTTCAACTGCTCTGTGTTGTGGCTGAAGCGTGTGATTTCAAACTATGAATTATGGAAACAGCTTAACTCTCTGAGCTATGCTGTTTCCATAAGTCCCATAGTAGTGAATGGTAGTTACAGAAACAGTGTAGCTTCCGTGACTGCCGTTCACTACTATGCGAGCTACGGCGTTTCCACAATTCATGGTCGGAAATCTCACACTTCAGCCACAACACATAGCAGTAGAACGGGGTTTAGGGGACCCCGTTCTAGAGATCGATACGGGTCGCATCTATCTGACATATCCTGTCCTAAAACCCCTATGCGTTAACAAGCTCCCCCTAGTGGTGGCTGCAGGAAGATGGAATTGTATCGTTTAGCTTCATGTCTATGCAGCGGATTTATAGCTTTGTTTTAGACAAACTGAGCTCTAACCATTGTAAAGACATTTATCAGCAAATAACTTATTACAAAGAAATGGTTTTAAAAATAAAAACAATTTTATCAATAATATTCTCCTCAAATATATACTAGACCTGAGTGACACTATATCCATAGTAATGTCCGGTGGTTGCACAGCTCGCTGACCATCTGCACCTATGAAAACTCCCAAAAGCCGGACAACCCCTTTAACTAATGGCCAAAGTGCCACCTAATTTCTTCTTCCATAAGGCTTCCTTCACATACACTTCGTGTAGTGTTTTGTTTTTTCCAAGAAAATACATCAATTTTTTTTTCTTGAAAAATGGTACATGCGTTATGGTGTTTATCAGAAGTGTGAATTACCCAAAAATACCATACACACTGACACTTATTTTATTTTTTTATGAAGAGGCAATAAAAGCTAGAGAGGTCTACGAGAACGCCACTTAAGGCCTAGTTCACACAGGGTATTTTGCAGGCAGAAAAAAAATCTACCTCAAAATTCCTTTGGGAAATTAAAGGCAGGTTTTGACTTGCCTGCACGTTTTTTTGCCTGTGAAGCCGCCCTGTTTTGAAATAGATGTTACTGCTGTAAAGTTAATAAGGAAGAACATTAAGAGGTCTCAGATTGTGCTGTGTAAGGATGAAGATGTGGAGAGATAATGGCTGTGTATGGGCAGATCAGATCGGATATGGATCTCACCTGCTTACAAGTGTCTGGTCGCTAATAAAAAGTGATCTTAATTTGGTAAAGAGAATGGATATTACTTTGCTACAATAAGAATTTTTTTGCCCCATAAATCTATTCAGACAAACAAGTGTAAACTTGGACGTGACAATCAGGTGTTTTTCACCCGTATGGGACCCGGTTCTCACATAGACTTTAGTCTATTGAGGGATCTGTGAAAACTGACAAAAACAGGACATGTCCTACTTTTTTCACGGGCCCTTCACACGATCCGTTAAAACAACGGCAGTGTGAACAGCCCCATAGAAATACATGAAGCCGTGTGACGGCCATTAAATAAAACGGACTACATATAGGTTTGTCTGAATAAGCCCTGCGGGTATGTGCACACACAAACTCAAAAACGTCTGAAAATATGGAGCTGTGTTGAGAGAAAACAGCCTCTAATTTTCAGGCGTTTTTGAAGCTGAAAATGAAGCTTTTAATTTGGAGCTTCTTTTGAGGCGTTTTTTTTATAGTGTTCAATGGAAAATCAGCTCGAAAAAACGCCTCAAGAAGTGACATGCACTTCTTTTTAGACTCCGTTTTTTTAAAACAGAGGCGTAAAAAGACGCGCCCTATGAACTAAATGCTGTTTTTCCCATTGATTTTAATGGGCAGATGTTTGTAGGCGTTCAGCTTCCGTTTTTCGATGTGTAAAAGCCCCGAAATACTCATGAAAACACTGCGTGTGAACATACCCTAAGGCTCATCCTGGTCTCGGCCTCCTCTGGCAGTGACTGGTTCAGACAAAGGTAGGGTTGTGTTATAGAGACCAGATAACACTGAGGTGGAGCTATACAATAAGGCCATGATGTTACCCTAAAGGGGTTTTACACAGGGCGATTATTGGGCAGACAAGCAGTCATAGAACGCTCGTTGCCGATAATTGCCCTGTGATAACACGGCAGCGATCAGCAGATGAACCAGCAAACGCTCAATTATCTGCTGATCGTAGTTTTAAAAAAACTAAAATATCATTGTCGGCAGCGCATCTCGCTGTGTAAACAGGGAGATGCGCTGCCGACATGATGATAATGGATGGGGGACTGGAGATCGGAATAACGACAGCTCGTCCCCATCCATAGCTCTTTGGGTCAGGAGAAAACGAGCGCCGATCAATGAGCTGTCTCGATGATCGTGCTCGTTCCCCCGGCCGGTGTAAGAGGCCTATTAGGAGTAAAGTGCATTGTGATAGAGCTCAAGGATATTCTCCTCTATTGTATACAGTAAATTCATTAACTTAAAACAAAACCGCATTTACTATCCAGTTATCTAATAATGTGATGCTTCTCCTCCTATACGTGCCTGTGGCTACTTTGGATCCTAATGTACAGGTTGTGCCGTCATGGCAACTTATCACGCAAGGCAGATTTTCCATTCTACTGAAAGGATTTTTATAAAATCTTGTTCACATAATGCAGATAAACCACCCCAGTTGCAAGGAAAGGAAAACTTAACCCCAGGATTTCCGATCTAATATTACCTAAAGAATGGTGAAGATGCTGTAATGAGAACTGCACTGCAACCATCACCGATAATAAAAGAAGAAATCCTACAATATCTTGCAAAAAGTTTTCAGTTAAAGCTAAATTTCCCCTTTTATATAAAATTCTAATTTTGAGACTTTGCATACGAACGCTTACCCGGCTTCATTGCCTCAGAGAGGAAAGGTGGAAAGAAGAAACCCACAGTCGTACTAACCGATAAAACACCATAAATTATCCTGCGCCGTGAACTCATCTGTTCAGTCAAAAGCAGACGAGATGCGAAAAGAAAAGCTGTCAGTGCTGCTGGCCAGGTATCACGTGATCGCAGCTCCGAAACACTGAGAATCGGGCCAATAATGGAGTGAGATGCAGCTCATGTGCAATAAAGGAACAGTACAGAAATCTTCTCTTGCATAGGATCATATGTACAGTGGCTTGAGGTTGTCATTTCTCTGTGCCGGTAGAGTGAATATGAACTATCCACCCAAACCAATATAAGTCACCACCGAGATACCCGGATTGTAAACAAGTCAGGAAAAGCTCATAGAACACACGATAGGGAAAGTGGTTGGAACGCACCAAAATCTTCCAGCGTCAACGTCATTTTCATAGAAAGTGCAGTCAAAAAGAAGTTCATTGCAGAGAATTGTGTCCACTTAAGACCAGGGAGTCCGCGGCTTGGAGATTGATGGGCGGATTGTACCCTTTGGAGATGGCTTAGAACCAAACCAAGACATCTAAAATGAGAGGCAGGAAAAATAATTAACTGAAGCGTGCGCAGTTGGGTTTACTTTTGTCTTTCAAATGTTCATACATTAAAAAAATAAAATTATTTTGGATTCAGAAAATATAGATCAATTTTTTTTTCTATTAAATGAATGTATTTACTGTTTTTAAACTCCTATTCATTTAAAAGAGGCTCGGTCACCAGTTTATAACTGCCCCATCTTCTACCTAATCCAATAGGCGCTTTAATGTAGATAAGTAATGTTGTTTTTGTTTTATTTTAATGTTTATTTTTGACAAAGTTATGAGCATTTTAAGTGTTATGCAAATTTGTTCTTAACCCCTTAGTGACCACTAATACGCCTTTTTACGTCAGTCACTAATGGGCTTTAGGCTAGGCTGACGCCTTTTCACGTCAGCCTAGTCTAAGTCCTGCACGGGTCTCCCGTGCAGGCAAGAGGCGGGGCTCTGCTGTCTGATGACAGCTGAGCTCCTGCTCCAACGCCCGCGATCGAAGTTTACTTAGATCGTGGCCGTTTAACCCGTTAAATGCCGCCGTCAATAGTGACCGCGGCATTTAACTTTGTTTACAGAGGGAGTGCGCTCCCTCTGTCACCCATCGGCGGCCCGCGAATGAAATCGCGGGTCTCCGATGGGGTGTCATGGCAGCCGGGGGCTTGATAAAAGCCCCCAGGTCTGCCCTGGACATATTCCTGTTAGGACACGCCGGAGGCACGTCCTAACAGATTGCCTGTCAGATTTACACTGACAGGCAATAATGCTCTGGTATACGAAGTATACCAGAGCATTATAGCAGCGATCGGAACATCGCACAGTAAAGTCCCCTAGTGGGACTAATAAAATCAGTCATCAAAGTGAAATAAAGATTATTAATAAAAAGTACAGTAAAAAAAATATATAAAACCATTTTTTTCAATAAAAAGTGGTTTTATTTAGTAAGTGTAAAAAATAAAAAAAAAGTACACATATGTGGTATCGCCGCGACCGTAATGACTCCATTAATAAAGTTAATGTGTAATTTAAACCGCAAAGTGAACACCGTAAAAAAAAAACGCAAAAAACCATGGCGAAATTGCAATTTTTTTCCATTGCCCCCCAAAAAAGTCATAATAAAAATGAATCAATAAGTCCCATGCACCCCAAAACAGTACCATTCAAAACTACGTCTTGTGCCGCAGAAAACAAGCCCAAAAAATCACTACATTGATGGAAAAATAAAAAAATTACGGCTCTTGGAAAGCGACGATGCAAAAGCAAATAATTTTAGTTCAAAAGAGTTTTTATTGTGCAAAAGTCGTAAAACATAAAAAAAACCTCTACATATGTGGTATCGCCGTAATCGTACCGACCCATAGAATAAAGGTAACATGTTATTTACGTCGCATAGTGAACGGCGTCAATTTAAAAACGCATAGAACAATGGCGGAATTTCAGGTTTTTTTTATAATCCCCCCCCAAAAAGGTTAATAAAAGTTAATATAAAAATTATATGTACCCAAAAATGGTGCCATTAAAAGGCACAACTAATCCTGCCAAAAACAAGTCCTCATACAGCTATGTAGACGAAAAAATAAGAACGTTATAGCTCTTTGAATGCGACTATAGAAAAACGAATAAAATAGCTTGGTCATTAGGGCCTAAAATGGGCTGGTCACTAAGGGGTTAATGACCAAGTGGGAGTTTTTTTTACTTTTCACCAAGTGGGTGTTGTACAGAGGAGTGTATGATGCTGACCAATCAGTGACCAGTCAGCGTCATACACTTCTCTTCATTCATGTACAGCTGTACTCGCGAGATCACGCTGTGCTGTCAGATACTCCCACACTAACTTTACCGGAGTGTCGGGAGAACAAATTTGCATAACACTTAAAACGCTCATAACTTTGTCAAAAATAAACGTGTTTTTTTTTTAAAAAAATTTAAAAACACCACATTACTTATCTACATTAAAGTGCCTATTAGACTAGGTAGCAGATAGGGCAGTTATAAACTGGTGACAGAGCCTCTTTAAAAAAAAAAAAGCTACTTTTAAGCTGCAGCTTCTATGTATCCTTTCTGAGCTGCATGCGTTGGCTCGGCTGAGATTGGGTCCTGCCTGCCTCTGACACACAGGATCCACCTAATCTATCAAATCTAGGTTCATAACTTGGGTGTAATCGTTATTACCTGGATCCTGTCTGTCAGAGACACGCAGGACCTAATTGATGCGGCTCAGACAGGACAATACAACTTCTATATATACAGGATAAATAAAAGTTGTATCTTTAAAAGTTGAAAACATTTTTAAGGAAAGTGATATTAAAAGTTGTATAAAAACACTAAATACAAGCCCTAAGTTGGTAGAACACCTGATTGCACAGCAGAAAAGTTCTCAATTCACATCCAGAGCTGCACATCACGCTCACCTGAAGACTGTATTGGAGATCAACATCCAGAGCGCGAACGGAAGTCAGGAAAACGGGATCAGCTTCTGCCGCTGGTATGACCCACCACAACCACACAGCCAGGGCAGCTCCACCACCCCTCATTTCTCAGAGTTGAAGTAAAGCGCCAGGACAGTAGGCCAGCAGGTTGGAGGAAGCGTCTCTTTATAGCAGAGCTGCTAACAACCATTGTGGATGTTGAAACTGCTGGGCTGCAGCAATAGACGGCACCAGCTCAGCCTCTTGGCTGATTTCGCTATTGTTGCAGTCCAGAGGTTGTTCTCAGCGCCCCCTCTGTTACCAGCTCTGCTGTGAGATCCAATGTGAAGTCTTATGCCTAGAAATGCGTTATTGCGACTTCAAAGGATCAAACATGCCTGATTTCTCCTGACATCTACTTCTAGGAGGGGGGAGGGGTGCATACACATTAGATTGTCAGCTGTATGCACCGAAAGCAGCATGTTTGGCCGACACTTATCTAGTTTGTATCGCCACCTATAGAGTAGACCATGAAAAAACCAACATGATCCCACAGAGTGCTTGATCGACCCTTCCGAAAGTGTCTTGAGATAACAGGATAAGATCAGTAAATGAAAAGATACAAATGAGAGAAAACAGGTCTGATAAAATAATAATCCAATACCTTATATTCTAGCGTCTCTTTAAGCAGATTTTCTTCTTCCACTGAGAAGTTGAGCAATACTGATACAGCTTTAATAAGGTGAAATGCCTGGAAGGTCATAAAAAAAAAAAAGTCAGCAAATAGTAAGCTTGAGAACACGTATAAAGCCGGCCATATACAATGCGATAGTAATAGTAATATACCCAAGTCATTATCAGACTCCCGTGCAGAAGCGCTCAATAGCTGCACATACAAAGAAACATTTTCTGACTCGTTAGAATATTGAGATCCTTTAAATGCATCGTAAAAAGAATATAAAACTGCAGCAAAAACAGAAATAAATATTTCAATACAGTGATGTGTCCCCGACTATACTTGACCGACCTCTCACCATGAATGGCCAGTTTTATAACCCAATAATTCAAGGTCCCCTCTGCAGATGCTTTATAGACGTGGCCATCATCTCATAATTATAGGTCAACGTCAACTCTAATCCCAGCAATTGAACAGTCCTGCCATATTCTACAAGCCATAACTATTTCTGATACATGATCATTCGCCTCCAGACAGAACGCTTTCTTCTGAGAGCTTCTCACCTCTGTTTCCCGAGCAGACATAAACTTTAGTACAACATGTTTCAAGTACTCAAAGTTTATCTCCCGAGAGTCATTGAGATCCGCATTATTGGTCACGGTGAAGGAGGGGGCTGATGGATCGCCAAGATTCAGCTTGTCCTCTGGTTCTGGTTTCAATCTCTAGAAAATAACAATAATTGGTTTAGTAGAGAAGGGACTGCTGTGAGGACGGTCTCTGCCGAACGTGTAATGTGAAAACCCTGGATGCAGCCAAAGTATATTAATACAATGTACGCAGTCCCTAATATGTATAGTGTGGGATCACAACCCATTACCAATCAACTCTATGCAGCGGAGGCTGAAAATCTATTACTTTTCATAAACCTTCCCAATTGTTTCACTTACAAACCAATGTCTTACAACCAACAATATACTAAGCAAAAATGAATAGTCTAATAACAGAGAGCAACAGAATCTGATGTTTTTTACTCTATGGAATAGCGAGGACTTTTTTCCTTCCCTGCCATCAGCATAGTGCAAAACCCAATTTTGAGATAATATCCACCGAGTCATGCCCGACAATGTGGTCGCAGGGAAACACTGCTGAACAACCGCAGTCTTGTCACTTAGGTCACTGCCAGGCAGATCATCCCTAGTAGCCAGTCTTTGTTTCGCTTGAGAGTTGCCATAGAATTGAGGGCAGAGAAAAGGGAAGGTGACTTGGCTGGACATAAACATCCGCCACATGAACCATATTATTGGGAAACAAAACGCTAAATAAAATAGCAAAATATATTTTAAAAAAAAACAAGTAAAATATTTGGTGCTAGGTGCACGCAGCGAATCTGGTTTCAGACGGCTGTAATATAACCGAACACGTCCATATCATGGCCATAAAACCCAGACCACAAGCAGCGCCACGGAACCAAACTTCTATCAGACTAGAACCATATGGAGATCTAAGGTCGGTTTGGTAGAACCTTGGAAGGTGTAAAGTCTGGATTACTGATGTTAAAGTGCCGCCATATTACAGAAGTCAGATACCGGCCTAACCAATTCTGTCCAACTCACCAGCTCTTTTTGCAAAGTCTTCTTCAGTTCTGCCATTCTCTGCTGAAGTTGTTTTATAGTCTGGGAATAAAGAAATCATTAGGAATAAACACTGGAAATAAAGAGAATAGGGAAATGTATCATTTATGTATTTACACTGGTTTCTGGCCTAAATACATATAAAACATGGCGTTCGCGCGAGGCTTCAGAGCTGTAAATTATTTATCAAAGAATTCTGACACATTCTTCCTCAAAGTGATAGAAAACACGACTTCCGACTTGACATTTGCAGGCGAACTGTTAATAAGTCTATCGCGTGCTAATTTATGAATCCAATAGATCACAAATCCACACAGCAATATTAAAATCATGACTGGGAAGCTACAAATCCCTTTAATTCTCATACTAGTTTGAAAAATCAAACCTGTTGGTACCCCCCTTTTTTTACATTTGTAAATTTACAGCAGATTTTCCCTCCCACAGTAGTGATCCACTTTGTTTTGTGCTTAAAGGGGTAGTCCAGACACGGACAACTAATGACCTATCCATGGGATAGGTCATTAGTATATGATTGGTGAGGGTCCGACACCCAGACCCTGCACCGATCAGATGCTCTGGGTGCCGGATATTATGCAGGGTATGCAGTATTTGCAGCCGGAAGCAGATGGCTCCGTACATTGCATAGCGGCCGTGCTGCAGAACAGCAACTCTGCTCCTGTTCACTTGAATATGAGCAGAGCTGCAGCTCGGCCGCCCACCAATCATATACTAATGACCTTTCCTGTGGATAAGGCATCCATTGGCCGTGCCTGGAAAACCCCTTTAATATGCAGGAAAAAAATGACTTGTAGAAGCATCTGGTCTACCTGACCTGCTCACTCTCTAAAAGTCCTTGGGGAACATCTTAGACTACTACTCTCACCTATGTCCAATTTAACAATTTAGTCCCGGACATCTTATTGTGCCTAACCCCCGCACCCACAAGAGTTAAGTAATAATTTAGCTTTAAACTAAGCCATTTCAGCCCCCCTGTAATAGCTCTTCAAAACTGGATCTTCCACGAACGAGATACATCCATTGCCTTTGCTCAATTACATCTAGTTGTTAGGAATTACTACATACCCAAACCACGCATTAGTGGTCAATCAGACAGGTTAAAAAAAGAACGGTGGAAGTCCAACCCCTGTGACCTCCCCCACCGTTCCCGAGCACGAGGGGCCCTTAGTCCCTGTTCTTGACTGGCGAGCAGGGCGAGCATGCGCTGTCCCTCTTCATAGACTTAAAAGATGGAATCGGAAATTGCTGAATGCGCTAAGGTCCCCTAGTTCTTACCAACGGTGGGGGTCTCGGAGGTCAAACCCCAGCCATTCTTACTTTTATAACCTGATTGACAAGTTATAGAAGTCCAAAAAAAAAAAAGGGGTTTGTTGTGGCACAACACTGAACCTGGCAGATAGCATTTTACATTGACATTTTCCCTGACACACGTACCTTATTTTTTTCAGCAATCTGTTGCTCCATTTCCCTGCTCTCCTTTTGGAGTTGTGCAATGTCACAGACGGTCACCTCTCCATTGGGCTCCAGGGCGCACGTACCATCCAAACGCTCATGAAGAGCAGAGACTTCCTCTTGGAGTGAGGACACCTGCAACAAGCAGGGGAAAAAAAAAAAAAGACTATTGTGATCCCATCATGGAAAGTTACAGACCTGAATCAGTTAATAAATGTATTATACCTAATTTCCGGCACTAACAAAGACTTCTACATCACACAGGTTAAGTTCCCAATTGTAATGTCTCCTATATATAAAGAACTTGTGCCTTGTCTGCTGTAAATACTGGATATGATGTTTGGGAACGATGCTGCAAGAAACCGGTCAATGCCAGTAGTTCTTGAAACCATAACACAGACAATAAAGCCGCCGACACTGAACAGTTAGGCTGGGTTCACACGAGCATGTTCGGTCCGTAATGGACGGAACGTATTTCGGCCGCAGATCCCAGACCGAACACAGTGCAGGGAGCCGGGCTCCTAGCATCATAGTTATGTACGACGCTAGGAGTCCCTGCCTCTCCGTGGAACTACTGTCCCGTACTGAAAACATGATTACAGTACGGGACAGTTGTCCCGCAGCGAGGCAGGGACTCCTAGCGTCGTACATAACTATGATGCTAGGAGCCCGGCTCCCTGCAGTGTGTTCGGTCCGGGACTTGTGGCCGAAATACGTTCCGTCCATTACGGACGTAACATGCTCGTGTGAACCCAGCCTTATGATTACATATATCTACTCTCCATAAAATGACCAATAGCCTTTTGTAATAGAAGAGAAGGTTGAGGCTTTTATATCAAGTATATTGTGTAGTGACTAATAGGTGTAAAACCAGGCCATGTAACCAGACCTACTCCATAGGCATCACAGTTTATCCATTTTTCCTGGAAGGATCCTTTAAGGTGGAAATTTCCTTTACACGGACACCTGATGGCACAGCACAACCAGAATGTTTTGTTCGAATGAATAATATAGGGCCTGATTTAAGATCCTATATGAATAAGAAAGGTATGCTCCTTCCCCTAAATATCTCCAGCTGTTAAGAAACTACAACTCCAAGAATGTTAATAGGACACACTGGGAGTTGTGGTAGGCGGGCCACCGGTGGAAGACCACTGCCTCAGGGCATTATGAGAATTCACTAGTGAACTCTCTCATATGGACATCAGGAACTGGTAGTTGTAAATATCATACATTCCAATTAGTGAGGTCCGACATGAAATACCTCCTCCCCCAGTTCTATCTCACCTGGGACTCACTCGCCACCAGAGCCTCCTTCTGTTCCTGTAGCTGCAGCTTGACATCTCTTACATGTTTCTCAGCAGACTCCTTGCTCTGAGCTGCTCTAGTTTTATAGGTTTCCAGACTAGAATGCAACTGCTGCATTTGCAAAACAATGGCGTTATAATCTGTGGATGGAAGAAATAAAAAGATTTGTTATAAATGGTGCTGCAGAAGAACAAACTGCTGGTTATCACATTTTGCCACCATGGGCAAATTGCAAGTGGGTATTAGAATATTATTCACCCTCCAGCCAAAGGACACACTACTCCCCTGATGACCGTGGGCATTGGATACGCTTAACAACTATTCTTAAATGGGAGTTGTCCGCTTTAGACAACCCCTTTTTATTTGCACTTTTAGGCTGGGTTCCCGTACAACCATTCAGTTGCTGGTTTGGGCCTTAAAAATACATGCAAAATCTGCAGAAAATCTGCACTGTGGGAACCCAGCCTTAGGGCATATGCTGCTTGGCCTCCCCCTATCTGCCAGAGTGAAAAGTCGCTGCAAAGCTGAGCTCTGCCTCTAGAGGGCCCACCCAGCTTGTACATACATTAAAAAATAAATAAATAATAAAAAGAAAAAAAAAAAAAATTTTTATTGAGAAAATGTTCTAATTTTGTAACAAATATAGAGAGCACAAATAATATGCTCATAGTACAGCAACACATAAGATACATCATACAATAAAGAAAAATACATGGCATATAACCTTTTCCATGTCATAAGAGCGAAAACAATCACACAACCTATTTTCAGCCTTTTTTCGGGCCGTAAACGCCCCGAAAAAACGGCAAAAAATGCGGGGGCTGACCGCCTCCAAACATCTGCCCAGTGAAAACATCTGCGCATCGAAAAACGCCGTTCCGTTCCCATGGGGCATTGTTTTACGCGGCCTTTTTAAAAATGGCCTCGTAAAAAAACGCCTCGTAAAAAGAAGTGCATGTCACTTGTTGAGCTGTTTTTGGAGCAGTTTTTCATTGACTCAATAGAAAAACAGCTCGAAAAATGGCTCAAAATCAGGGGCTGTTTTCCCTTGAAAACCGCTCCTTATTTACAGTGGTTATTTGTTAAGCGTGTGAACAGCCTAATACATACTGGGAAAACATGGTTTACCTTCTTTCAGCAGTGCGACCTCTTCATCTTTTCTGGCCAGCTCCTCCTGCCTCAGAGACATCTCCTGGGTGTTCGTCGATATGACAGCAGTCAGATGTGACACCTGTCAGAACACAACGTGAAACGTATATTAATACTATGTAATAAACCAAAACCAAAAGTAATCCAGAGCAATACAGCACTAGAACTGCAACAAAACATGCGTGACAATTAAAGCTTGAAGGGTTTGCCAATATTCAAGCGAGGCCAGCCAGGTAACACAGCTGTTTAATACGTATTATTATATCTTGCAGCCAGAGTATCCATGGTGTCTAACGTAGTCTTCATTCTCTCTAACGAATAATCGGGAAGTTCAATACTTGTAATCACATACCTGCTGCTGAAGATCTTCTTTCTGCTTCCGGGTTTCCTCTAAAGCTTTGGCGATCTCAACACTTACAGTCTCTCTACTACTCAGCTCCTCCTGCAATGAGAACTTACATCAGAAACGACAATGTATCTTAAATCGAGCTGGAATGTTTGTTCATATGCACAGGAAAGATCAATGGTTCCCTATGGACTTATTACATCTAGTTACAGATATGTGAGCAGTTACTCCAACCCCCTCTTGATGGAAAGCAAGAAAACGCTTTTCCTCCCTGTAGAGTGCTCACTGAAATTAATGGGTGCTGTGTAATGCGTTACAAGTACATTTTACTGTACTACTACTTAGCCCTGCACTAATATTGGCACTACTACCACATGACAACCAAAAAAAATGAATCAATTGAGGCTTAGGTTTTCAGCTACAACAAAATGAATACCAAGCATGCTCAGAAAACCAGTGCACGTGGCTTCAATGACGTCACCATAGCCAACTGACCACATTACCAGAGGGGGATCAGGAGGGGTGAAATGGTTGGATCTGAAACAATGGAAATCTGGGTGGGTCTGCATAAAGTGGACATCAGTGTCGGCACCCAGAGAACTGTACCCCACTACACATGACGTAGAAAGGGAAAATAAATTGGGAAATAACTTATGGTTTCTGTTTTCTTCTCTATTTAGCCTTTTGGATTTAAAGGGCAACTAAACGTTCAAACTTCTGACATGTCAGAAGTTTTGATTGGTGGGGGTCCGAGTACTGAGACCCCCCCCCCCCACAAAACATTAAAATGAAGCGCTAGAAGCGTTTGTGTGAGCGCTCAGCTGCTTCGTTCCTGTTCGGATTTTTACGGAAATCAATGTAGCGGTGTACAGACTCAATAGAAAGTCTGTGAGCCCGGACTCCAATACATCGGCTTTCTGGGAAAAAAAAACTAACAGAAGCGGCTCAGCGCTCACATAAGCACTTCTGCCGCTTCAATTTAGCGATTGGTGGGGGTCTCAGTGCTCGGAGCCTCACCAATGAAAACTTTTGACGTGTCACTAGAACATGTCAGGAGTTTGTTAAACGTTGAGTTACCCTTTAAAGGTGATTCTAGCCATTTTTATTTTTTTGGATTGCCACTACTGCTTCCAGAAATACGTAAAGCTCTATTGTCATTGTTTTATTTCTACATTTTATTATACACGCTTAATATAGAGTATTTCCAGGTCAGTTTACATGATCCACGTCTGTAAATACATACTTAACCCTGGATGTAGCCACGACAACCAGGAATTGCGACATTCATTTTGCTTACATTGCTTGGTACATTCAAAGAAATGGAAGATGCTACAAAATAAAACGAAGGTTTATATGACAAAACTGCTTCTTTTCTTGCGTTCGGTCATACCAACAGCTTCATTCATAAAAATGCAGTCTAGTCAATAATCGGAGGCAATCGGAAGTCTCTCCACTTCTGCTCCCTCCCCTCCCACAGCATGCAGACACAGAAACTGCAGCTGCAGCCCCCTCCTCATGGTCTTCTATTTACTGTTGTACTCTTGAAATATTTTTTGGGGGGGCTGAGGAGGTTTCTGAACATGTACAAAGAGCCTGCAGGCTGTGAGAAGAGAACTACAGGCTGCTGGACGGTGAGGAAGATGCCGCTTTTCCCTAATAAGTTATATTACAGATTTTCATAAACTACAGATTTTTCTTTTTTTCCGGCTGCTTTATCACGGAGTTTGTTGGTGCTGCACCGTGTACCTATACAACTTGCCAGGATCACACAATTACCGCAGGAGGACACGGAGGTTTTACACAAGCTTCACATATATTGTACATGTTGTTGGTACATAACTTTGGCACATACCTTCATCTTCTCCTGATCAGCTTCCAGTTTTTTCATAGCAGTTTCCAGATCTTTATTTCTTTCCTGCAGAGATTCATTTTCTTGTTCCAACTGACTCTGCATATAGTTAAAAAAGGTACAAAAAAAAAAAAAAATTGCAGGATCCAATAGTCAACTAAAATGAAAATAATTCCAGACAGCTTGCATATTAATAATAACAACAACAACAACAAATTACTTGGACATAAGCTCAAAGCTGCTACTCTGTCACTCCCCCTTCCTTTACCCTGCATCTCTGCTTTTTCAGAATGGCAGCTGGGTATATGCACCAGCCCATCAAAGCCTCACAAGAAGTGTTTCTGGAAAGTCGCTTCCTATGACAGCAGGGATATAAACTACGAGCACTTCAACAACCAGAGGCAAAAAAATGATAAGGTAATAATTGCCACACATATACGGAGCCTTCAAACAAGCCTCGATAAGGTGGATCCATTATAAGTAAATCCTGTCACTATTGCTTTATAAATAGTATGTTCTGCCAGGACGTAGGAGCACAATTTCCTTCCACCTGTCTGAACTATTAGCTATTTATGCCACTTGGTTTGTCTTTTGCTGGTGGGACAAGCCCTTCTCCTAATACACATAGAGAAGGAGTTCTCAGGTGAGATATTCTGTTAAGAATGAATAACATGTATCAGTATGTCAAAATCCTAACACAGATACTAGAAGATCAACCACAGCCATGCTTACAATATTGTGCCGTGCGGACGTCCGATCAATTTCTCGCGCACTTTCCAGAGCGGAGACGTGGGCTTCCAGTCGCTCCACCTTCTCCGCACAATGCTGTCTCACACTGTGTAGCTGATGTGTGAGTTTATCGGTCTCAGACTTAAGCTCTGATTGCTAAACATGGGGAAACCAAAGTCAGTTTGTTGGAAATAATTCATCGCATTTTCTTTAAAATTTGATCACCTTCAGTATAGGTATAAAAAAAAAACAAAAAAAAAAAAACGCAGTGAAAAGTGTCCATAGAAGCGAATGCGCTTTATCAAAATCCCAAACACAAATAGTAGATACTTTCTTATGGCTTGCGAGCTTATCCTATCCTTTAGATTTCCTGTACGTTTCTATCAAGCTCTTAATATATTTTGTTCAGTAGCCACCTCTTTCCAACTGGGTACCAAAAAAGTAAAATATAGTAGATAGAATAGACAAGCATCCATCAATCATGCACATGTCTATGTGCTGTGGGAAACCGCTAATACGTACACATGAAGTGATTTGCTCCTCTTTCTGCTCGAGCTCCTCTTCCCGACCCTGTAGCTGTTCTCGGACTGTCTGTAACGTCTGCTCTAGATCTCGGAGCTGAAAAGAAGAAAACCAGGTATACATGGATCGCTATAGAAAATAAAAACAGAGCGGCCATGGTATCTTAAAATCTTATCCTCATCACCAGAGATTACATTTTGTAAAACATACCATTCCCGTATTCAGATATAAATTTATGTACAATATACACGCAGCATTTTGAGATTTTTTGACACACTATTAACTGTATTCTAATGGCTCTGATATAAAAAGGACCTGATGTTTGCAAATACTTGCCAGCCAGAAGGTGAATTCTTGCTGCCAGGTTCCACTCTCAGATTATTGGGGGTTCCAGAATCAGGACAACCTGTGTTCAATTTCTGTTTAAGGGACCCTTCTAACAAAAAGGGATTGTAAAACGCTGACAACACCTTTAATAGCATGTGAGCAGGTCCCTAAATAGTCAAAGATGCCGCCGGCCTTAGTAGTAAGTTGTATCAATTAATTATTACAGGCAACAGACTTTACCCAACTGAAGAGCGACTCTGGAAATATTCTAGGACACTGAGCTTTCTCAATAACAAAGGGACGAGGTGGGTGGAAAGATTTATTTTTTTTAATTTTTTTTTAAAAAAGGGAGAGCGAGCTACTACCTTCTAGAATGCTGCATTGGCACAGAACCTCTCACCTTCAGGGAGCTTTCATCTTTGAACTGGTTTAACTCCATATCCTTCTCCTGTAATAAATTCTGCATATCTTGTAACCGGCTGTTCAGTTTTGCGGTCTGAAAAAAAAATAAAATGAGATAAATATTGTTACCCACATTTGATAGCAAATAGAGCAAACAAAACCATGTGTTCCCATATTAAAAGGATGATAAATAGACAAAGATGAATCACGTGATCATCACAAAAACACCGCTACGACTGACCGATACGTGGAAGAGCGACATGCCTCATAGATGGACACCTAAACGCCATTTCAGAGCCACAAAATAATTCTGCCGTTTTGATTGTATTTGGCCCAGTCACTGCCAGGACTGTAACCAATAATACGTCCTTGGATGTGAAAGGAATTAATAGCGACCCCATAATAGATTGTTAGTGAGTGTTACACATGGATATAATATACATAAAAATGTTGAGCCACTCCGTAAATATCTTGTACTTCTGCTCCTGGGATAGTCTGTATTATAGCCTAGACGAGCTCCATTATAATCCTTCACATCTGAAATCTACCAATATTCCTACTAACTTGATTCTGGTGATCTGCATTCTGGGAAGTTACACGAATAGTAATCTGATGTATGATCAACTGTCCTACTGCATTATAGGAGCTCAGCTAAATTACTAGAAATACACTATATGGGCAAAACTATTGGGACACCTACAGGAGCTACTATGACATCCCATTCTAAATCCATAGACATTAATATGGAGTTGGCTCTCCCTTTGCAGATAAAACAGCTCCCACTATTCTGGGAAGACTTTCTACAAGACTTTGGAGTGGGTCTGTGGGAATTTTTGCCCATTCATCCAGAGGAGCATTTGTGAGGTCAGACACTGATGTTGGAGGAGAGGGCCTGGCTCGCAATCTCCATTAGTTCATCGAAAAGGTGTTGGATGGGGTTGAGGTCAGGGCTCTGTGCGGGCCAGTCAAGTTCTTCCACAACAAACTCACCCAACCATGTCTTTTTGGACCTTGTGCACTGGGGAACAGTCATGCAGGAACAGAAAAGGGTCAAACCCCAAACTGTTTCCACAAGCATACAATTGTCCAAAATGTTTCAGTATGCTGAATCATTAAGATTTCCATTCACTAGATGCGAGGCGCCTAGGCTAAGTCCTAAAAAAACAAAAACATCCCATAGCATTATCCCTCCTACACAAAGCTTTACAGCTGGCACAATGCAGTCGGGGGGTAACGTTCTCCTGGCATTCTCCAAACCCAGACTCATCCATCAGACTGCCAGATAGAGAAGGGAGATTCATCACTCCACAGAACACGTTACACACGAGTCCAGTGGCGGCGGCTTTACACCACTCCATCTGACGTTCAGAATTGTGCTTGGTGATGTAAGGCTGGCGTGCAGCTGCTCGACCATGGAAACCAATGCCATGAGGCTCCCAGTTTTTGTGCGGATGTTAATGTCAGAGGAGGTTTGGAGCTCTGCAGTTATGGAGTCAGCAGAGCATTGGCGACTTTTATGCACTATGCGCGTCAGCACTCAGCGACCCCGCTCGCTATCTTTACGTAGTTCCTAAATGCTTCCACTTTACAATAATACCACTCACAGTTGAATGTGGAATATCTAGGAGAGAAGAAATTTCACCAACTGACTTGTTACAATGGTGGTATCCCATTACAGGTCCACGCTAGAATTCAGTGAGCTCTTTAGAACGACCCATTCTTTCACAAATGTCTGTAAAAGGCAGACTGCGTGGCGAGGTGCTGGATTTTATACACCTGTGGCAATGGGACTGAATGAAACACCTGAATTCAATGATTGTGTCCCAATACTTTTGTCCATATAGTGTATGCCTGCACATTCCAACAACAACCACCAGCAGAATTGTGAATGCAGCTCTGAATTACATTACAATTTGTAACCCGGGATCAGTACAAGAGATATAAACACATATATTTACAGAGTTATCTAGGTTTTTTTTGTTGTTTTTTTAATTAATGTTCTGCACACTTATTAGATCCGTACAGGCAGGAGAGAGAAGAATATCAAATACATTTGGTGTCTCCTACCATATTGTAATGAATCTAGAGTATGCTTTTCAAGTATTTACCTGGGATTCCATCTGACTGACTGCGTCCACATGTAAATTCCTTGTATCCAATAGCTGTTGTCTTGTCTCATCCAGTCTCATTTCTAGGGCATCTTTCTGAAAATATTAATACAAATTTGGGTTCAGGTGCATGTAATTAAAATTATTTCAAAAACTATTTTTTAATCCATTACAGGCTTCTTCTTAAAGGGGTCATTTCATGTAGACAACCCCTGTCCATATTCCCTATCAGGGCATATAACCTTCATACAGGGGTCCCCCGCAACTAGGAGCCGGAACAGAGAACTGCTCTGTAAAAGCGTCTCCCAATGTGGCAGCCTCAAGTCATGCATGTATTAGATGAACAGACATTGATCTGAATAGCTATCATGTAGCACTACATTAAATTGTCTGTCACCCTCAAAAAATGATGTGGTGGGGGGAGGAAAACGGAAGTTACTCTTATATTTAAAAAAAAAAAAAAAAAATGGAATGATTGTGGTGAGACGGTCCCGTTAAACACTGATGGCCTATCCTTAGGATAGGCCACCAATGTGTGATTGGTTGGGTTAGGACCCCCGCAAACCCACGCTGATCAGTAGAATAAAGTGGCAGTGTTCCCTTTTATTGTTTACAAAGACACAGCCCAACACTTAGGAGTGTGACTGTACCTGGTACTGCAGTTCAGTCACATTCACTTAATTCTGCTGATTAGCGGCAGTGAGATCAAACAAAATAAGCGATCAGTGTTTAAAGTTCCAGAAAATCTCTTTAAAAAGGTAACATATCCCTATTTATATAGCCTAAGTAATTTAGTAGTAACTGTATCTGGGAGTGTATCATAATTATTAAACTGGTAAACAATAGTAGCCTACACAAAATGAAGAGACAAAAAATCAAAAACTCATAAAACTACTCAATAGTTCCCAAGGCCTCGCACGGACTAAAAATTGTCAAGACTATATGTTGTATCATTGTTGACTAGGCATTAGAACATAAAATATAGCATGGCACCCCTCCAGATGTCCCCTATTATTGCATATTTGGCACACTGAATATCTTCTGATCTGTAAACAAGAGTATCATACAAAGGGAACCGGAGTCATAACATCACATACTTTTTATTTGTTTTCTCACCAAATGTTTGATGGTCAACATGGTGCATTTACGTACTGGTTCCCAGTGGAGGGTCTCTACAATGTTCTCACCTCCTTAAGAAGTTCTTGCAGACCTTCCTGACCAGAGAAAGTTCCTCCAAGGGTTTTCTCCAATACACTGACTTTTTCATGCAAACGAACAATTAAGGCATCCTTTTCTTCAGCTTCTACTGCCATCTAGTGCAAAATAGCATAGTCAGTACCAAAGATGGAAAATAGTATTTTTGTGCTCCCTGTAAAATCCCTTTCTTGCTGAATTTAATGGGGGACATGGCACCATCGGTATAAGCCCTTGCCACTAGGAGCCTGACACTAGGTAGGAAAGTTCTTGACTCCGCCCATGCAGAGCTTACTCCTCCCACAGACACTAGCGTAATCAGTTTGTACAGAAGCAGCAGGAGAAGACAAAAACAACATGCAGAAAAATAAAACAATAAAAAAAACAGAGGAAATATCCTAGGTCTGGAAAACAAAAAAAAGAGGGTGGGATGTGTGTTCCCAAATGAATTCAACGAGAAAAGGGTTTTACGGCGAGTACAAAAATCCAATTTTCTCGTTAATATCATTGGGTGGATGAAGCATCACGGGACGTCCAAAAGCAGTCCCAGAGCATGGGTCTTTACCAGAGAGTGATCTGGATAAAGACTAGACAGAGCAGAAATGTGACCCTTAAGAGAAGCGAAGTCTAGACCCAATTGTAGGAAAGACAGGATCCTAGGTCTAGAACATACCATGGGATAAAAACTGCGCTGTTCACACCAACGGAAATAAGCCTTCCACAGTGGTACACCTTGGCTGATTGAGGTTTCCAGGCCTTTAACTATGTTTGGATGACTGGTCAGAGAGACCGCAGACTTTCAAAACATCAGCGTCAACAGCCACACCAGTAAAGAATCAGGTAATGTGGGGTGGAAAAGCACAACTTTGTATAGGTTGGTCGGGTCATAGCAAAAGACACCAAGGTGCATCTCCGAGTTGGTTGTCTAGGTTAGCATACCAGGCCCATCCTATGCCAGTCCAGAGCCACCAGGACTCGGGGAACACCCTCTCCCTTGATCCTCTTCAGGACTTTGTGTTCTCTCCCCGTCTGATACTGCCCATACAAAAGAGAGAACCTTTTCCAAGCAGTGATCATAGCGCCAACTGCGATCGCCCTGGGATCCTGCCCCATTGCCATGTACGATGGGATTTTGTAATTAGGACACAAAGAGATTCAAGGTAAATCTGAAGGAAAATTTCCGTGTATGGAGATCTTTACCTCGGATCCAGCCTTTCCCAACTGAGGAAGTCAGTGGTCCAATTGTCCACTCCAGGCACGTGGACCACGGACAGAGCGGTTACATGATTCTCCACCCAGTGGAGGATCCGAAAGGACCAGCACAGGACTGTCTGGCTCCTGGTGCCGCCTTGTTGGTTAAGATAGGCGACCCCTGTGGAGGTGTCGATCTGTTCTCTGACCTGGCAACCCTGGAGAAGTGGAATCCATTGGGAGAGGGCCAGGCAGATGGCTCTCTATTCCAGAAGATTGATTTGTAAGTGCCCTGAACTGTGTGAAGGCCAAAAACTGCTCCCCGCTCAGAGAGGCTGTCATCTGTCAAGATTACGAGCCACTGGAGGGAGCCTATAAAACGAGGAAGCGCGATCTGGGTCCCAAGGCTGAGTGGACAGAAAGAAACGACCTGGGTGAAGGGTAGAGAGTTCTATTTTGTACCATCGAACACCACCTCTCAAACCAAGGCATCTTCCATGTGAGCAAGTCATATCTCCTGAAAAGGAAGAAGTCATCCCCTCCTCACTCAAATAGCGGACTCGAGTGGGGAGTCTTCTTCCAAGATATTTTTAGCATGAAGATGAGGGCTTTTGGGGCCTAGGACGCTGTTGCCAAGCGGGCTTCAGCTTGAACGATGGGCACCTGGGATCCATAGGGTGGCTAGACCTCTTGTTTGAACTCTGGGAGAAAAATGACAAAATATAGAAAAAGTTAGGAAAAGACCAAAACTTTTGAAAACAGAGAGAAGGCGGTAGACCTCAAGAACGGTTCTGAGGCAGCGAGTAGCTTCAGAAATGATTTCATCCATTTTCCAAAGAATCTGATCCTGTCGGGAAGCAGCCTCTTCGGACTAGTTCTAAATCAGGGATTAAACATCCTGGGAGGGTTTGTGTTATAGGCACTGTGGGTCAAGTGGGTTAGGTTGGCCACAGGCATAATATATTGCCATGTCCACCTAGGTCGGTTGACTGATGGGGTCCTCTCGAGATGAAGACATGTCACAAGGAGAGGGACAGACAATAAGTAGTTTCAAAGGGAAGAGCGACCGTTGGGGAACCTGGAAAACAAATGACTCCTGAAAACCTGAAAAAAAATTAGCCCACAGGGCCAGCCCACTTGACCTTTAGTGCGGTGTGTGGCACCCGCTGAGGAACTCATGTAGCAGAATAAAGAAGCTGAATGTGCTACTGGATTTACTAGTTTGGAGCAGGCAGAAGCAGTCCTGATAATGGAGCCAGTCAAAAGACCCTGCCAAGAAGCCAGCGTTTTGAGGGGACAGTCAGTCTCCCAGTTCCCGTGCTACAGGAGAACCGCCCCCACCAGAGCCCCCTGCCGGGCAGCCAGTACGGTGGACCAAGTCGCCCGGAATGCCAGGGAAGGCCTCCTGAGGAAGATTTGAGAGAAACGTGCGTCGAGACGGCCGGTGACACTCAACGCTTATCTTTAGGTGAGCCACCATATCCTATGTAATGACTTGTGCTCCGTACATTTTTCAGACACCATTTTTAGTGGTAATAGCATATTTATGTGCCATTACGCTGTTCATATCAGTAACCCCATGATAGGCTATAGGTGTACATACACTCCTTTGCTATATTGATTTTGTGACTGTATCTAGACATATGTACTACCGGTTATTTTTTTTCTTTGTTCATTTTTGTATGGACTGTATGTATCCGGTAGCTACTTATAAGCAGTCCTTGTGATAGGGAAACTATACATTCACTGCACCTTGTACTTTATATAATTCGCTGGATTTTTATTCATACATGCGCTATTTTTGTGCATTTAGTCGGACGTGTGCTCAGAGTTGTTCTATCGCGTTATATTTACTTTTGTAGATTTTAAAATGTATATTTTAATAGAATACATTCATGTATTAAGTATTTTTGGTTAGCTTGACTCCTGTTAGGCCGATAATCAGTTTTTGTACACGTATGAGAAGTTTGAACCAGGTTCAAATGTTTTCGGACCTTATTTAAGATTGTTTAAGTTTGACTAAATTTATGTATCCTGGACAGTGGCAGTGCAAAGAACGAGCAGAACACCATGGGAATCCTAGAAGTACTCAGAAACGTTTCCCAGTAAAGAGCCCCCTTCCTAATAAAGTAATAATCCTACATTCCCCTAGACATGGTTCCTTGAATGGTAGGAAGGAGGGGGGTAGATTCGGAGAGAACTATTGCAATGAGGACCAGGAAGATATCCTTACACACCTTACAAAGTCTTCGGGTGTAGGCAGGGTCAACTCATCAGTAACCTCTCACATAGTGGGGGTACTGGCACTCCTCCTGCTAATGCAGAGAATAAGTTAGGACACCAGCAGAGAGAGAAGCACAGTGCAGAGAACTAAAATCTGCAGGAGGTTGACTAGGCTGACAGTCCATGCTGCCGCTAAGGAGAGGAAAGAAAAAACTAAAATAAAAAAAATAGTACCAGACCTGAGAATCAAGTCACGTCTGCCCCCTGTGGATACTAGGCTAAATAATTATTAAGCTAGCTAGTGTCTGTGGCAATGGCATGGCCTGCCTGGGTGGAGCCAATATTTTTTTTGTCCCCCAATGTTATTAACGAGAAATTATAGTAATAATGACATAAACCGAGCATGTTTTCGTTTATCTTAAAGCCATATTTGTTAAAGGAACACGCCTAAAAAAAATGGTTAACTATAGTGCAGCGAATGAGGGGGCAGCGCGTGAACACCAAAGACAGAAACTCTTCGAATCTCAGAAAATGCACCGAACCCTCGGGACCTGACCTAGGCATAACACAGTGTATCAGATCATTCAGAGAATTGAACAATCTCTACATTTTCACACTCCCTTTATGTAGTTGCATACCCCTCAGCACCACAACTTTTGACTAACACCTTATCGTGAATAAAATTCGGAAGAACGCCCACTCAGGCTCTTTTTTTTAGGTACTAAATATAATCATGTCAGCAGCCTAGACCATTATCAGTAACATATGTGTAGGAGCCATACCTTAGATTTCAGCTGTTCGTGCTGCAGCTTTAGAGTTTTGTATTGATTCTGAATCTCATTCAGCCTCTTTTCGCTGCCAGAGGCTCCAGACTGGGCCTAAGGTCCGAAGCAATATAGTATCAAATGCGATACTTCATATGAAAAAAGTCATGCATAATGATCCTATACTTAGATGTGGGATACGACCACGTCTATTCAGTGGTAGTTGTTAGACAAATGATAAAAGCATTAGGGTAAATGTAAACGTTAAAATTCATTGCAGAAATTGAATTGATTCATATGCCCTATCTTAAAGGGGTTGTCTCATGACGACTACTTTTAAAATAAATTAAAAAAATTAAAAACGGGTCTGGCTTTTCTCCCCCCGGTGGTGAGTGGTTATCACTGGGGAGAGCTGCAGCCACCCACACATTTTCCCTGCAGTGGAAATGTAGCATCACATGGCAGTCATTTAAATGAATGGCCGTCCATGTAATGCAAGGACATGCCGTGTCTGCCAGAGCGATTCTCCGTTCGGACACAGACGGGGGTTGGGGGTGGGGGCGGGGGGACGGGGGGGGGGGGGGTCCCAAATACATTCATATGCAATAAGGCATGTGGACAGGGGTTGCCCTGATGGGACAACCCCTTTAAACTTTAATGGCACATTTTACTAACCTTCTGCAAGTCCAGGGAGAGCCGCTGAATAAAGTCCTGAAGTTCTTGCTGTCTCTGTTCCAGCTCTGTAATCTTCTTCTCAGCCCCTTCCTGAGTTGCTGCCAATTCTGCCCTGTGGAGCCAGAAACAAGACGGTTTAAGCACAACTAAGTTAAACTTGAACTCTTTCAGCAGACGTATCTATATTAAACCTGCAGCGGTCCCTCAGATATAGATATATATATATATATATATATATATATACACACACACACACATAGTGTATTGCTTCCTCCTGGTGCTCACCTCTGCTCAGCCAGCTTGGAATTTTCTTCCTGGAGTAGCTGAAGGTCTTCATTGAGTTTCACGGAGAGGCGCTGACTGTCCTGAAGTTCTGCCTGAGAGGACTCGGCTTCTCTCCCTTTCAGATCCAAGTCTTGTTCAGCTTTACTCAGCAATAATTCCTTCTTTAACAGCTGAAAATTTTAGCCGATGAGAATTTTTTTTTAAATAAGATTAAAGCATGAATACAATGCCATGGAGCTTTAATGAAAATGTTCCTCCCTAACATTATATTTCCCAGCCCTCGAAATGTCAAAAACTGAGAACTACTACTGGGGCTGCAAATGATCCTGTGAGACTAACTCCATAATGTAGAAGTGGATTAAAAACATACAAAAATGTATATTAACGTGGATTAAAAATATACCAAAATCTACTAAAAACTGGAAAACTTGAAACATTTTCTAATGTCAACAATGCCACTTATTTTTAATATTATTGGACCACAACATCTGAAGTCATCCCGTATATACACAGCGCTAATGAATATGTTGCAATCCTCAAAAAAAACTTCAAATAATATCAAGAAGTCCAATGTTCTTACCATGTGTTTGATTTTTGCAATTTCTTGCTGCTGAAAAACTTCCAACTCATCAAGATCTTCCCTTTTTTGGAACAAGGACATGCTCTGCTTTTTCATAACTTCCACCCGATCAGTAAGTTTTTTCTTTTCCTTAAATTACAAACAAAAATATTCATCAGCTTTCCACCTATAAAAGTAATGCAGAAACAGCACAAAACTAAGACATCACAGAACATAATATGACCCCATCTGTAGTCTCCTCACCTCCCTCTTTTCCATGTGTTACATGATATAAAACGAAAAAAAAAAACGCTCTTTAAAAACATTGTTTAGAATAAAAAACATCAGCATTGCACTTTACTAGACTTAGTCCTGTAGGGGGAGGGGAGACAGGGATGACGGCTTCTCAGGATTGGATGTGCTTGTTATTGCATATGGAGATTGACTCGTTTCTAACCTGTTGCACAAACTATGCCAAACCAGAATACAGGACCAGAGTGGCCATATTAACCCCTTAAGGACGCAGCCTAGTTTTGGCCTTAAGGCCCATTTTTCAAATCTGACATATTTCACTTTATGTGGTAATAACGTCGGAATGCTTAAACCTACCCAAGCGATTCCGAGATTGTTTTCTCGTGACACATTGGGCTTCATGTTCGTGGTAAAATTTGGTCGATATATTCAGTGTTTATTGGTGAAAAATTGCAAAATTTAGAGAAAATTTTGAAAAAATAGCATTTTTCAGAATTTAAATGCATCGGCTTGTAAAACAGACTGTTATACCACCCAAAATAGTTACTAGTTCACATTTCCCATATGTCTACTTTAGATTGGCATCATTTTTTGAACATTCTTTTATTTTTCTTGGACGTTACAAGGCTTAGAACATAAACAGCAATTTCTCATATTTTTAAGAAAATTTCAAAAGCCTTTTTTTTTAAGGTACCTGTTCAGTTCTGAAGTGGCTTTGAGGGGCCTATGTATTAGAAACCCTGATAAAACACCCCATTTTAAAAACTAGACCCCTCAAAGTATTCAAAACAGCATTTAGAAAGTTTTTTAACCCTTCAGGCATTTCACAGGAATTAAAGCAAAGTGGAGGTGAAATTTGAAAATTTCATTTTTCTTGCTGAATTTCAATTTTATTCATTTTTTTTTCTGTAACACAGAAGGTTTTACCAGAGAATCACTACTAAATATGTATTGTCCAGATTCTGCAGTTTTTAGAAATGTCCCACATGTGTCTCTACTGCGCTCGTGGAATAAAACACAAGCCCTAGAAGCAAAGAAGCACCTAGTGCATTTTGAGGCCTCTTTTTTATTAGAATATATTTTAGGCAGCATGCCAGGTTTGAAGAGGTGTTGAGGTGCCAAAACAGTAGGAATCCCCCAATAGTGACCCCATTTTGGAAACTACACCCCTCAAGGAATTCATTTATGGTTGTTGTTACCATTTTGACCGCACAGTTTTTTCACAGCACGTATTTGAATTGGGCTGTGAAATGAAAAAAATTTAATTTTTTCCAATAAAATGTAATTTGTGATCAAAATTTCTTATTTTCACGGGGAACAAAATACACCATTTTGTTGCCCAATTTGTCCTTAGTGCAGCAATACCCCATTTGTGGTGATAAACTGCCGTTTGGGCCCATGGGAGGGCTCAGAAGGAAAGGAACGCTATGTGTTTGTTGGAGTCCAGATTTTGCTGGATTGGTTTTCGGGTGCCATGTCGTATTTGCAGAGCCCCAGAGGTATCAAAGCAATGGAAACCCACCAAAAGTGACCCCATTTGGAAACTACACCCCTCAAGGAATTCATTTATGGTTGTTGTTAGCATTTTGACCGCACAGTTTTTTCACAGCACCTATTTCAATTGGGCTGTGACATTAAAAAAATGTCATTTTTATAAGATTTTATTTTTGATCAAAATTTCTTATTTTCACAGGGAACAAAATACTCCATTTTGTTGCCCAATTTCTCCTGAGTGCAGCAATACCCCATTTGTGGCGATAAACTGCCGTTTGGGCCCATGGGAGGCCTCAGAAGGGAAGGAGCGCTGTGTGTTCTTTGGCGTACAGATTTTGCTGGATTGGTTTTCGGGTGCCATGTCGCATTTGCAGAGCCCCAGAGGTATCAAAGCAATGGAAACCCACCAGAAGTGACCCCATTTTGGAAACTATACCCCTCAAGGAATTCATTTATGGGTAATGTGACCATTTAGACCCCATAGTTTCTTCACAGAAATTATTTGAATTGGGCTGGGAATTAAAAATATATATATTTTTTCCAATAATATGTAATTTTAGCTCAAAAATTCTTATTTTCACAAGAAATAAAATACTCCATTTGTTCTTTGGAGTCCAGATTTTGCTAGATTGGTTTTCGGGTGCCATGTCGCATTTGCAGAGCCCCATAGGTATCAAAGCAATAGAAACCAACCACAAATTACCCCATTTTGGAAACTACACCCCTAAAGGAATTCATTTATGGGTGTTGTAACCATTTTGACCGAATAGTTTTTTCACAGAACTTATTTGAATTGGGCTGGGAATGAAAACAAAATTATTTTTTTCAAATAATATGTAGTTTTGGCTGAAAATTTCTTATTTTCACAAGAAACAAAATACCCCATTCTGTTGCCCAATTTGTCCTGAGTGCGGCAATACCCCATTTGTGGTGATAAACCGCCGTTTGGGCCCATGGGAGGGCTCAGAAGGAAAGGACCACCATTTGGCCTACTGGGGATTTTCTAGTGCGAAGTCATGTATGCAGAAGCCCCTGAGGTACCAGTACAGTTGAAACCCGCAAGAAGTGACCCCGTTTTCAAAACTACACCCTTAAGGCATTCATCTAGAGGTGTAGTAAGCATTTTGACCGGAGACCTACACCCCATAAACTGTAATGTGGGTTCTCCCGGGTATGGCAATACCCTACATGTGGCTGTTATCAGCTGCCTGGGCACACAGCAGGGCCCAGAGGGGAAAGACGAGGGGGGATAAGCTGTGCGGAGTCCATCAGGGTAAGTAAAATTGGGGTAAATTATAAACCAAGGGATGTATGATAAATTTTAAAACACTCTTTCATACAGAGCTCTGGTTTTTCGGGACATGCGTCACATTGATATATTGTGTCATCCCTTATAGCAGACTTTGCACCTCTTTTGACTTTTTCCCTTCTTGCCAGTTTGGGGAACTTCTCCAGGAAAGTGTTGCCGCCATGGTACGATGCGTGTTGCCTCGCTTCCAGAAGTACTGGGTGCCCCCCCTTCTTGGTCCCTAAAGATTAGGTTCTTGATAATCACCTCTTGAAATTCCTGGAAAGTTCCCGTCTGGCTTGCACATCGATGTAGCACGTACGCATTGTACAAAGCCATCTGTATGATGTGCCCGGCCAGCTTCTTATACCACACCGCATGGCGCTGTAGGGCTTCAGGACTTGATGTGACAAGTCCATCCCTCCCATGTACCTATTGTAGTCCAGGATGCAGTCTGGTTTGGGGGTGGCCTTTCCTTCATACATCCTAAACCTGTAGGTATACCCTGATGCACTCTCGCACAGCTTATACATCTTCACGCCATACCTTGCCCTCCTACCCGGCAGGTACTCGCGGAATTGAACCCTCCCTTTAAAATGTACCAGGGACTCATCAATAGAAATACACTTCTCGGGGTGTATGCTGGGGAAAACCGGGCACTGAAACGGTCTAATAGGGGTCTCCGTTTATACAAACGGTCAAAACTGGGGTCATCTCGGGGTGGGCACGGCTCATTATCAGTATAATGTAAGAAGCGAAGTATTGCCTCATTTATTTATTTTTTTAGGTTCCAGTTCAGTTCTGAAGTTGCTTTGAGGGGTCCATATATTAGAAACCCCTATGAAACACCCCATTTTAGAAACTAGACCCCTCAAAGTATTCACAACAGCATGTAGAAAGTTTATGAACCCTTTAGGTGTTTCACAGAAATTTAGAGCAAAGTAGAGGTGAAATTTACATTTTTTTTTTGTCAGAAAATCCTTTTTGTACCATTTTTTTTATAACACAAAAGGATTTATCAGAGAAACGCAACTTAATATTTATTGCCCAGATTCTGCAGTTTAGAGAAATATCCCACATGTGGCCCTAGTGCGGTACTGGACTGAAGCACCGGCCTCCGAAGCAAAGGAGCACCTAGTGGATTTTGAGGCCTCTTTTTTTATTAGGCACCATGTCCGGTTTGAAGAGGTCTTGTGGTGCCAAAACAGTGGAAACCCCCCAAAAGTGACCCCAATTTGGAAACTAGACCCCTTGAGGAATTCATTGTAGTTTTCTTGGGGTGCATGCGGCTTTTTGATCAGTTTTTATTCTATTTTTAGGCGGCGCGGTGACTAAAAAACAGCAATTCTACTATTGTTTTTTTATTTTATTTTTTTTACAGCGTTCACCGTGCGCTATAAATGACATATTCACTTTATTCTGCGGGGCGATACGATTACGGCGATACCAGATGTTTATAGTTTTTTTGTGTCTTATGGCGTTTGCACAATAAAATAAGTTTTGTAAACAATCATTCACTTTTTGTGTTCGCTTATTCTGAGAGCCAGAACTTTTTTATTTTTCAATCAATAAAGCCGTGCGAGGACTTATTTTTTGCGTAACGAACTGTAGTTTCCATCAGTACCATTTTTCGGTACATGCGACTTTTTGATCTCTTTTTATTCCATTTTTTGGGAGGTGAAGTGACCAAACAATTGTGATTGTGGTACGGTTTATTGTTATTTTCTTTTACGGCGTTCACCGTGCGGGATAAATAACAAAATAATTTTGTAGTTCAGGCCGTTACGGACGCGGCGATACCAATTACGTACAGTTTATTTGTTTGTTTATATATTTTTATTAATAATAAATGACTTATAAGGGAAAAGGGGGGATTTTTACTTTTAATACTTGTATTTTCTTATTTTTACACATCTTATTTTAACTTTTTTTTTACTTTATTACTTTGTCCCACTAGGGGATTTGAGGGCAGGAGGCCCTGATCGCTATTCTAATACACTGCACTACATGCGTAGTGCAGTGTATTAGAACTGTCAGCTACTCACTGACAGCAAGCATAGTGGGTCCTGACGTTGTCAGGACCCACTATGCTTCCGTCTATGGCATAGCCGGACGCCATTGTTTGGTGTCCGGTTGCCATAGTCACCGATCCCTATAGAACGTGGCTTTTAAGGGGTTAATCAGCGGGGACACAGCGATCGGTCCCCGCTGTAGGAGCTGTGACAGCTTTTTTTTTTTTTATTAAAAGCCAGAGTCGTGCTTTCTATCACCCAAGTGCAAAAAAAAGTGCAGGGGTGCCACACAAAAAGTGAACAAGGATGCTGTCTATCGCAGCCCTTCTCTTAAAAGAGAGAGGCCCCGCATAACCATTCCCCGACCCTCCAAGCCTTAGGCCAAGAGGATCGATGATCCCCCCTTGCCGAAGCTTAGGGAGACCCAACAACACTCCAAGGCTTCTACCTGGGCTGCCACCCCAGTGTCCACCTTGGAGCCTGCTTCTACTTGCAGCAATTCTACTATTGTTTTTTTATTCTATTTTTTTTTACAGCGTTCACCGTGCGCTATAAATGACATTCACTTTATTCTGCGGGGCGATACGATTACGGCGATACCAGATGTTTATAGTTTTTTTGTGTCTTATGGCGTTTGCACAATAAAATACGTTTTGTAAAAAATCATTCACTTTTTGTGTTACCTTATTCTTAGAGCCATAACTTTTTTATTTTTCCATCAATAAAGCCATGCGAGGACTTATTTTTTGCGTAAGGAATTGTAGTTTCCATCAGTACCATTTTTAGGTACATGCGACTTTTTGATCTCTTTTTATTCCATTTTTTGGGAGGTGAAGTGACCAAACAATTGTGATTCTGGTACGGTTTATTATTATTTTCTTTTACGGCGTTCACCGCGCGGGATAAATAATTAAATAATTTTGTAGTTCAGGCCGTTACGGACGCGGCGATACCAATTACGTACAGTTTATTTGTTTGTTTATATATTTTTAATAATAAAGGACTGATAAGGGAAAAGGGGGGATTTTTACTTTTTTTACTTATTTTTACACATCTTTTTTAAACTTTTTTTTTTACTTTATTACTTTGTCCCACTAGGGGACTTGAGGGCAGCAGGCCCTGATCGCTATGCTAATACACTGCACTACATGCGTAGTGCAGTGTATTAGAGCTGTCAGCTACTCACTGACAGCAAGCATAGTGGGTCCTGACTTCGTCAGGACCCACTAGGCTTCCGTCGATGGCATAGCCGGATGCCATTGTTTGGTGTCCGGTTGCCATCGTTACCATCGTCAGCCGCTATCGTGTAGCAGGCTGGCGATTGTAGCTTAATCCCTAAAAAGGCGTGATCTCTATTGAACACGGCTTTTAAGGGGTTAATCAGTGGGGACACAGCGATCGGTCCCTGCTGTAGGAGCTGCGGCAACTGTTGTACGAGACAGCAGCTGTCACAGCTCCTGTATGTGTCGGGAGGACGGCCGAAACGGCCGTTTCTCCCGAGACGTACTATTAGGTCATGGAGCGCGAACGATACAGCTGCCATGACCTAATAGTACGTCCAGGAGCGGGAAGGGGTTAAGGCTATACTTCCAAGATCATCTGGAGCATATGGAGTAGGAGGAGCCTAAATAACAGGGTGGGGCTTGGCTGTGCTTTGTTTCCGTCACAGACTAAACTGCGGGGGAAGCTTTCAGATGCAGAGAGCTGCCTCCTAGCCAAAGACAAAATAGCTAAAACCCATACAATATCCTACATCTATTATTCAGAACGGTAGGACTGAAAAAGGCTGTGTAGACATAATAATTTCCTCCCGGGAAGTATAAAGATAATTGATCTTTTTATGTTTAGGGTCACTTCAAGAGTAGATTAGAAAATAATTATATTGTTATTCTGCTTTGACTTACCTCTTCAAGATTTTCAAGCTTCACCAGCCATTCCTAAAATAATAATAAAAACCCCATTCATAGTTAGTGATTTATATAAATTATGTGTTCATTACTTCATATTTATATCTACACAGTTAAGAATCAGCGATCGGTGATCGTTGCCTGGCTTTTTCTATTACAGTAAATGTTATGCTTTTGTCAATACACTGCAGATGCACATGATCTGTGAATAAACATGAAAGTATACCAGGCCTTCCCTAAAACACCCATGCCTGGAACGTTACAACTAATGGTTACAGATTACTGGAGGGATGCTAAATAATCTGAATATCTGGGAAAACCATAACTCTGTAAGCAGAGTTGTGCAAAATTAAAGAGGCTCTGTCACCAGATTATAAGTGCCCTGTCTCCTACATAATCTGATTGGCGCTGGAATGTAGATAACAGCAGTGGTTTTTATTTTGAAAAACGATCATTTTTGAGCAAGTTATGAGCCATTTTAGATTTAGTTTCTTAAAGACCAACTGGGCGTGTTTTTACTTTTGACCAAGTGGGCGTGTACAGAGGGGTGTATGAGGCCGACCAATCAGTGTCCTGCACTTCTTATTGTTCCAGCCCAGCTTCTTTCACTGCACAATCTCACTGTGCTGTGGATCATGCCGGGCTGGAACAATGAGAAGTGTATGAAGCTTATTGGTTATTAGCTTATTTTTTGTCTACAGCTCATATAAAGACTAATGTGTTTCCATGATTACAGACTACAAACAAACCCTGTGTAATATGATCCTGCAGTGATACCCCCTACTTCCTGCTAACCATATGTACGTTACCAAAGACCATTCAGAGAAAGAATGCTGAAAACATCTCTCAGTTACCTAGACCCATTAATATGATGTGGATCACGGTGTTCAACCTTACTTAACAAGTAGTCTTCAGGTTTTGCATCGAAGTCCGTTTTAAAGAGACACTCCGTATACAGAATGGGAAGCAATTTACTTACAGCATTTGGTATGAAAAATTCCGTCATTACCAGAACCCTGACGGATCTGTTGTGAAATGAATGTTGATGGATCTAATTAACTTATAATGGGTCCATCGTGTCCGTTTTTTTTCCTTTTTTTTTTACAGGAGTGCAACAATTTTAGCTGTCAGAAATCTATGTAAACCCAATGGAACAGAAACTAGTGGTAACGTGAAAAGAGCCCTAACCCAAAGATATGATGGGACAAGCAGAGGAAATAAAAACAAGAAATAGTCATATAGTCACCAGACCCACCTGGTCTTTCTTTTCAAGAGAAAGCGAATACTCTTCTGCCATCTTGGCTCGGCTTGTCTGATACATCTCATTTTGGTCTTGAAACTTCCTCATTGATGCTGGGATAGAAGGCAGCAAATCACTAACCAGACCGTCTCCGACACAAAGTGCCATAAACAATTCTTACATCTATACAACTTTAACGCACATTGTGGATTGTTGCTAATGCACACAGGTTAGAATTGGGGTGGGGGGCAGTGAGTCCCAACTTTCAGGGTCAATATAATATACTTGTCATTAAAACTAGTTGTCATGGTGACTTTTTTTAAATATAATAATTATTATTATTATTTATATATACACACCCATTCATGAAAAATTCAATTTGTTATATGACACCTTATATAAATTGGGAATCAAAGGAAAAACCATTTCTGGTGACAGGGGTTCAAAGGATTACATAGAAAGATCATCCAATCTAAATAATTAAATAAGATTAGGTCAACAACCTCTAAACAGACAGTTATGGAGACCAGTGTCCTTGGTAAATGAGACTATGTTAATAATAAACCGTATGTTTGTGCTAAGATAGACCATTCAATTGATGTAAGTTGCTCCAGCCAGCGAGCCGTGGAGTCCTAGATAATGAGACCCAAATGTCCTCAATGGCTGTGATTAGGAACAGAAGTGATATGATAACAGCAAGATAGCAATGGGGTAACTGCGTCTGCTGTGGCACAACACAGGCTGCTAAAAGGCCAGTGTTCTGCTGACGGACAGGCTGGAAACCTTTTCTCACCTCTCCAAATCTCTTCTGCACATGAAAGGGACAATTGAGGTAACATATGTATATAAGGCTTGGCTCACATCTGCGTCCGGGTTCCGTTCCGACGGAGCTTTCAATACTGTAGTCGACTACGCAATTCATTCCGTCCAAACAACGGAACCCTTGCACAACTGAGACAAACGGAAACCATTGGCTCCGGATCCGTCACCATTGAAATCAATGGTGATGGAAACCTATGGTTTCCGTTTGTGTCAGTCAGGGCTCTATTCTGACGGAAAGCTCAGACGGAAGGTCAGAATGTCTGAACCTATATGTGAACGAAGCCTTATGGAACTACTGTATATGCTATTCTCTTATAAACAAGCTTAAAGAGGCTCTGTCACCAGATTTTGCAACCCCTATCTCCTATTGCAGCAGATCGGCGCTGCAATGTAGATTACAGTAACGTTTTTTGTTTTTTTTAAAAACGAGCATTTTTGGCCAAGTTATAACCATTTTTATATTTATGTAAATGAGGCTTTCTAAAGTACAACTGGGCGTGTTTAAAGTAAAAGTCCAACTGGGCGTGTATTATGTGCGTACATCGGGGCGTTTTTACTTCTTTTACTAGCTGGGCGTTGTGTATAGAAGTGTCATCCACTTCTCTACACAATGCCCAGCTTCTGGCAGTGCAGACACACAGCGTGTTCGCGAGAGATCACGCTGTGACGTCACTCACTTCCTGCCCCAGGTCCTGCATCGTGTCGGACGAGCGAGGACACATCGGCACCAGAGGCTACAGTTGATTCTGCAGCAGCATCAGCGATTGCAGGTAAGTAGCTACATCGACTTACCTGCAAACGCCGATGCTGCTGCAGAATCAACTGTAGCCTCTGGTGCCGATGTGTCCTCGCTGGTCCGACACGATGCAGGACCTGGGGCAGGAAGTGAGTGACGTCACAGCGTGATCTCTCGAGAACACGCTGTGTCTGCACTGCCAGAAGCTGGGCGTTCTGAAGAGAAGTGGATGATACTTCTCGTCAGAACGGCCAGCTAGTAAAAGTAGTAAACACGCCCCGATGTACGCACATAATACACGCCCAGTTGTACTTTTACTTTAAACACACCCACTTGGACTTTAGAAAGCCTCATTTACATAAATATAAAAATGGTCATAACTTTGCCAAAAATGCTCGTTTAAAAAAAACAAAAACGTTACTCTTATCTACATTGCAGCGCCGATCTGCTGCAATACGAGATAGGGGTTGCAAAATCTGGTGACAGAGCCTCTTTAAGGGGTTTTCCTATCTCATAAAGCAAAGAAAAGTGAAGTGTCGGAAGCATGGGGGGGATACTTTGATGGCGATACATTGGTGCGGCAGTCCGCCGCCGCCGCCAATCAGAAAGCGATGGCATATTTTAGCGATGTGCCATTACTTTATTAAATGGGAAAGAGCCTTTAAGTTCACCAAATATAAACCTATGCTTTAAAAGGATTTTCAGCTAAAATAATTTGATGAGCTATTCTCAGGTTTGACCATCAATATCTGATCGGTGGGGGTCCAACTCACGGCACACCCGCCGATCTGTTTTCGAAGGGGCTGCGGCGCTCAATATTAATGGCCTATTCTGAGAATAGGCCATCAATTTTTTTCTAACTGGAAAAACCCTCTAAACTCCTTTTTGGTCGAGCAGTTGTTGACAGGCGATTTTACTGCTACATATTAATTGTTCCACATTGTCAGTAAATACATTTCATAGCATTACCAATATTCTGACACACCTGAATGTGCTTTCTGATCCACTTTAACAGCTACACAATCCCTATGTCACTATATAAATATATATACGTTTAAAAGTTTAGGGCATATGAACATCGTGGAGGGTAATCCCCCACTCAGGACCCCTTCTACGAGCAAAATTACTTCCACTCTGGCAGTTCCAGTCTGTCCATACATTACATGGTTTGCAATGCATTAGAATGACTGGCTTGTAATTCTATATTTCCTCAGCAGCAACTAGAAAAGAATGGACAGACGTGGCTTGCCCTGGTGATAACAGATGATCCCTGGGGGTTACAGAAGGAAGACCTGGGTCGATCGGCTAGTCACCGACTTCTATTGAAGCCCTTTAAAGGAAGGGTGTCGCGAAAAAAAAAATTTTTAGATCAATTTGCTTTTAGTGTTTTATTTTAAAAAAAAATTATTTATTTGTGTGTTTGTGTTTTACTTTTTTTTATTTTCTTTCTTTTACTTCACTATGGGGGCTGCCATTTTTTTTTTATCTCTGTATGTGTCGATTAACGACACATACAGACATGGAACACGGCACATACATCCCCATAGAGAATGCGAACGGGAGCCGTTCCATTCACTATGCTGTACGCCGTCTGTGGAAGGTCTTCGGCCGAGCGACATCCGGCGCCATTTTCTTGTGGACCGGAAGCCGCGGCCGGACAGTAAGATTACTACTTCCGGTCGCGGCTTCCGGACATGTGTTCTGAAGCAAGCACTAGGAGCGGAGGGAGCAGACGGACCAGAGGGAGCGGCGGCGGCAGGAGCAGGTAAGTTATGTCTGTGTATGTTCGTGTTTTACTGTGTGATTACCACTGTATGTAAACCTACCACACTGTGTATTCGCTCAAAAAATGGCGACACACAGTGTAGGAGGTTTGAACATTCAATCCCCTCGTTTCTCCCGGCACTAGCCAGGATAAAGGAGGGGGGATTGTTTGAGGACACTAGAGCGAGTGTGTCTTCTCAAATTTTTCAGCATAAAGCAATGTGGTTGCTTTACCACATGCCAATGCTGCAATTTTGAGAATTGCTCCCTCTAGTGACCAGCACAGGGAAATGTTAGAAATTAGAATCTAATTTATAATATTTCCTGACTCGTGAAAAAATTTAAAAAATTAGAACAATGTTTAATCATTTATACACGGTTTAACTAAAAAAAAACAAAAAACAATTTCTAGCGACACATTCCCTTTAAGGGCTCATGCATTCAGCCCTATTACAGATCTGTGTTAAACAAATCTGTAATACGGCTCCTATATACTGCTGTGGGCCCATACATATGCCTCCATGGAGGTACACGATTTTTACATGCGCCAATGCATGCTGTGTTAGGGAGCTATTCTCCACCAGAGCATTATTTATTGAGGAGAATACAATGTCTCATGATGTGCCTACTTTTGAGATGGAAACTCTTACTAGTATCTGCTGACTGAATGTGACAAAAAAAAATAAGTTTAAGATACAAGAAGGGCTAGATGTTTACTTAATGACAAAGGACATAGAGGGTTATAATTGATTAAGCAATGAATGATGTATTATTCATCTGAGAAAATGCAACATGCTAGACATGTGTCATATCTTTTGGAGCAACATCCACAAATAAGTACAAAAGAAATTGACTAAAAGTTACTCCACCAAAGAAACTGATATTTCAATGTGTGATAAAAAATCAACTATAAACACACACGCTATGCATAAAGCAATTAAAATAACGAAGAAATTGGATTAAAAATGCAAAGAAATGTCATCAACAATTAAACTGATTAGAGCGGTGTGATGATTAATAAGCTAAAAGGGGTTACGGGATTAGAAAGACACGCCATCCACAAACAGTGCCACTCTCGTCCATTGGCTGTCCCTGGTAATGCAGCTCAGCTCCATATTTTGGCTGTCCCTGGTAATGCAGCTCAGCTCCATACACGAGTTGGGTGGAGCTGAAATACCAGACGCAGCCCATGGACAATATCAGCGCCATTTCTGGAAAAAAGAAGCCATGTTTTTTATAATCTCAAACCCCTTTAGAGGAATAATAAAGGATTTCTACACTATGTACCAGCCGCGCGCAACAAGCAGGTCTCCCAGAGTTACCTGCATAGTATTTGGCCAGCAATGTGGAAGTTTCGCTCATTTTTTATACAGATGTACGTGAATAAGATAGAAGCCTGGGAGACCATCGTCTTTCTTGAGCATGCACGGCCAGAAGATATGTTTGTGTAGAAACCCTTTAAGAGGAACTAGAAGGTACAACGTGAATGATGGTGGTTAGAGACAGGACAGGGATAATGGACAACAGGACTAGGTAAATACGTACAATCCTGGTGCTTTTCTAAAGCAAGCTCAAGTTTTTCTTTCATCCTCTGTAGGTTTCGGACCTGTTCTGCGTAATCTTTGTAGGTGAAGTAGACAAACAGGATGGAAGTACCAGGAGAGGACAAAGTGGGAAAGGCAAGAAGTGGCCAACACAAGACCAAACAGAAGAGGGGGAAAGGGAAAAAAAATATAAAAACAAAACATGAGTGGGAGAAGGGCAGGGATAGTCACACTTCTAACATCAATTTACTATTGGGAGGAACTAAAAAGGACCAGACATTCACAGGAAAACGATCAGCCACCATATTAAGAGCATAGAGCTTCTTAATATACAGCATAGAGCTGAATACATATGTACAGGAATGTATTTGTGTTCAAGAAACATACATGTTCTTTGTTAACATAACCAATAGTTTACACTAAAGCTTTTCCGAACTGAAGAAGGGGACAAGGAAGACTACAGTACCAAGGTCCCTGAAGAAGTTCCCCATGGTTAGTCCAATATGTCGTAAAAGTCAGGCTGGCGAGATCCAGTTACTGACCCTCGGAGCCACGGAAGCCGGTCACATTCCCATTTTCCATGAACTATGGCCATGCATGCGTGTTTCCCCTCCACTAAAACAAATGGGGGCTTTGGAAACCTACAAGTGGGGTTCCATGAGTCACTGTAAAGAACAATGACAGGTTTCCTGGGCCCACCAGAGGAAATTATTCTCACGTCCCACCCTCCATCTATACAGAACATGTGCACATCCACTTTTAATAGCTTTGTAACCTTTGTTGTTATCATTGAACAAACAGCGCATGTCATCGATAAGATCTAATAGGTTATTTTGGAACAAATTTAGAAGAAATAGACAAGTAAATTGTCTACAAAGTCAGCTCCAAATGGGATTGCAATCTACTGGCCTTTTGTTGCGTCAGAGCCTGGACCCACCAAACGATTCTCTGGTGAGCCAATCTGACCCTGCTGATCACCCATCCATGGACACCTCTTGTTCCCCCCATACATTGGCATGTGGTCGGAAGCACATTCCCTGTGTACACAGGGAGATGTGCTGCCGACCATTTTTTTGGGCCGCATATGAGATGCGATCAGTCAATGCCCAATCGTGGGCTGATCACTCCCCTGTTGACACTGAACAACGATCGTGAATGAGTGTTCGTATGAACGTATGTTCATCTGATTATTGGCCCGTGTAAAGGGAACTTTAAAGCCTATGTCCACCTTCACAAGCAGCAGTTTTATTGCTCCAATGCATCTAAAATGAAGATTGAAGCAACGTTGAAAACAGTTTTGATTTAAAACCTACCGTTTTTTGTTTACAGCTCCTACGCAAAGCTATGGGACTTCATCGTAAAATTCTGCAAACAAACCAGTGTGGTCTGGTCCTGAAGACATGCTCTCTTCCAACTGTCCATTCGTTTTTGCTAATCTACTAAAAATATGCTATGAAAAAGTAGAGGACAGATGGAAGGCGGTATGACCGCAGAATCGGACTACAGAGAGTTTGTCTGTAGTCTGTTACGATGGAGATACATAGGTCTGCATAGCAGCTGTAGATACAATAAAGTCGAATATTTTTAATCAAAATCTATTGCAAAATGGCTTCACTTATTTTAAATGTAATGGGAGACAAAAAAATTAAAATCAGCAATAGTAGAATATGTGATGTATCTGCAACATAACTAGGTCGATTTGCAATAGTACCAAATGATGGGTTTTCTTTTTTTAAATACGTAGGGTTACTTCTCGACATTACCAAAAATATTATATAGTCACATTCAACCATCTTTTAAAATGTAAATTTTTTTATAAGAGAGTAGATTATGTGCCGGTATTGTGCTCCATAGACAACTACCTGATAATTTGGCTTCCAGTCTGCGGATTTGCTCATTTCTCCTGGAAATCTGAGAAGGCAAATCATCCCGAGAGCTGCTGCCATCTGAGGCCTGTAAAGTCAGAATCAGACATGTGTCAGTATGCAAAAATGGTCAGTTTCAAGCCATCATAAGACCGCATTGTAATGTCCCAGACATGCCTCTGTGGAAAGCTAGCCGCGTTCACAGCTCTCTTCCTTGACTTCTATGGCAGTTACAAAAACAGCTGACCAAGCACAATCGACTGTTTCAGTAACTCTGGTAGACTACAGAGTAGAGAAGTGAAGAGCACATCCCAGAGGAGGAACTAGCATCTATCAAATATTTATGGCATATCCTGTGAATACATGTTTAAATGTCCCTAGAGTGGGAGATAAAGGGTTAATATCACCTGTCACTCACAAAGTCATCTCCAGAATCAGCCCCGACAGATGTGATTGACTCTCTGCTAATGGTGCGCGGGATACGAGCAGCCCCCCCAGGCCGTGGAGCGATGGCCGCCTCCTCCGCAAGTTTTTTCTTGAGCTTGGTGAACATTGATCTCTTTTTCCGACTATTGCTTTCTAGCTGAGAAGAACAAGAATCAAAGACGAGGTGCGATCAGACCGTGGCAGGAGCTCTGTAAGGGGTGCGCTTCATATAGCACTGCCGGGCCTCAGATGACAGCATCCACCTTCACTTCCATTCTGCAGCTGGAGACAGCGATTAATCCTCTAAATACAGAAAGCAAAAATCAAACACTAAAAGCAGCTCTAGATTTCAGATCCCAACTAAAGAGCAAATACCAATTATATAGGCAAAAATAACGCCCTGGTGTAACCAATTCATGATCCTCAACACCCTGAAAGAGTAACGGAACGGAAAGAAGTACAGACCCAATAGGCAAATACATTACATGGATTCTATATTGCCATGATAAAACTTATATGAATAGAGTTGTTAATCAGCTGTTGATGGATCCGATCGGGCTCATGCACACACCAGAGCCATATGCACGGAACGGAGCCATACTGCAACGTAGAGAGATGGTCTCCCATAGAAGCAATGCTCGTGCAGAATCCAACAGAGAAAACACGTATGAAATGGGAGGCATAAGGAGGTACTGAAAGGGCCCGCACACTTTTATGGAACCCACATGACAGCAGAACGTTGCACAGAGCTGTAATACGGCCGTGTACATGAGCCCTAAGTCTTATAATATACCTTTATTAGGTACGTTCATTGCATATTGATACCTTGTTGTAAATAATCTGACTCAATGACATGTTTATATCTCTGGCAGCCATTCTAGGCAATATGTATTTACTTCTCAACAAGACTTTTAGGGCTCATCCACACGTAACGAAATTGCGGACGGAAAATACGCAGCAGAATACAGTAGCAGCAAAGTGGGTGAGATTGAACAAATCCCGTCCACACGTTGCGGAAAATTTCCACCCCGAAATTGACTGGCGGTGCTTATTTTGTGTACAGCAGCATGTTAATTCCCGCTCTGGAAAGTGGAATGAATTGCTGCGTTTTTCAGAGGTGATGTCACCATCTCGCGGACTTGAAAAAAAAACGCCGCACAACACGCAGTAAAAACGCAAGAAGATGTGCGGTTTTTCCACAGCGGAATGTCTAGTTTTAGCGGAAATGCTGCAGAAATTTTCTGCAGCAATTCTGTTACGTGTGGACAATGTTCACATGTGAATAGGACCCGGCAGTTCTCCCGGCATTTCTATTTTAGTAAACACTTGCATTTCCCAAAACATCATTTTGGAGCATGTTTTCTTAAAATGCTGCATTGCGCCATTCCTCCCGGAAACCAGAACAAATTGACAACTTTGTCAACGGACATTTTAGACCCGGATAATAGACCATACATATGAAAAAATAACAAATAAAAAATATCTGGAACTCAGAGGAACCATAACAAAAAAGGACAACCAAGCGGTGCAGTCATACACAAACATCCAGAAGAGCAGTGGAGAGTTCTGCAGGTCTGGCCATCAGCACATCGGCTTCATACAAAGCTGTCAGGTGAATATAGCATAAGCAAACAATGAATGTTCCTACTGAACAACAAGCAGAGATCTTGAAAACAATGAGGAATTAATACAGAAAATATATTGGAAAATTGTTAGGTCTTGTATGTATTTTTTTAAGCTAAAAACAGGAACAGAACCTAAACAGAATATATAAAGGAAGTCCTTAAAGGTCTCCTCTCCTGGATCCAATTCTGGTTTTGGCTTAAAAAATGCATTCAAAATCTGCAGCAACTCTGCACTGTGTGAACAAGTCCTTACAGTAAAACTGAGAACCAGATAACCTAGATCTGAGTTTTGCCCGACATACACTCTTATACAGATGCTCATACACAGAGAGAATCCCTATGCAGGTATGTATATTCTATCTAGCTCAACCACACAGGGAACTGTACGGGTACAAGTATATACGGCACTGATCCCCAAAATCTCACCCTTGGGACCACATTTCAAAGTTACTTCACGTTTAAGGGGAGCTATATCAAAACTGGTGCAAAGGAGAAGTGGTGCAGTTGCCCATAGCAACCAATCAGATTCCACCTTTCATTTTTAAAAGGGCCTCTAAAAAAAAAAAAGAAAGCTTGAACCTGATTGGTTGCTATGGGAATCTCCACCTAAAAATTACTCAGAATTAGGAGATTTCCTCTTGTATTAAGCTGTGAAATAGTAATATCGGTGTCTGGGAAAGCTGGGTTACAGCCAATATGATCACCATTACAGCCCACACAGCTTTAACACGTCGCAGATTTTTACTCTTTGCAATGAAAAACAGTAAGACAACAAATCTGTGACGTGTGAACTCAACCTTATAGTTTTGAAAGGTGCATTCACTTAGCTAGGTAGAACTTCAATACTAAGCAGGAAACTTCCGGACTCTAGGAAAGCTGGGTGACAACTCCTGTAGTGGTGGCCATACTGTTTCTCATCCAGCAAACTGATATGGAATTGAAAACAATTCAAAAACGGAATGCAGAAGGTACTGAGAATGGGGAAGGGACAGTATGACATATGCCCGGGGTCAGAGCTCCACATAGTCTGAATACAGGGACACCCTACAGCTGATATACTGCCTATACACACGCCACAATATCAGTAAATGACGCTGCCTGTAACTACAGCTCCAGCCACGTACTCCTCCTCCAGCCGCCCGTGATATGACGTCATTTTATCTACTTGCCGGTTCTCCAGTATCCGTCTCTCCTGAGCTCTCCGAGAGATGTGGCCGATGACGTCACCGCAGCGCCTGGGTCAGGTGAAGCGCATCCTCATTGGCTAGTTGAGAAGGAGGCGGAGAGGTCACGAGAGGCGTAAAGTTGATTGGCTGCAACGTAAAGCTTGACGTCAGGTGCTTCAGACATGCGCAGTGTAGAAGTAGATGAATTCTCTGTATTACGCTGGCAGAGCATGATGGGATATGTAGTGTCATTACAGGTGGCTCTTCTGTGACTCTACCTAAAAGTCTAATTTTCTGGGCATTATTATAATCATGAAACTTCAGTAGAGGAACTGTGCAGGAAACCATTCACATCCACCAACCCTAAAAAGGATTATCCACAAATCAATTTGTAATTAAGAAAAAAAAATTTTATTGAAAAAATTATTTTTTGCTGCACCATTATTAAACTTTGGCTCTGTTCACACCTTATGTTTATAGAAAGCATAGTGGAAATCAGCAGCACGCTTGTCACTTGTATGCTTAATCACATCCAATTACCCGTCCCAAAGGGTCAGTTCTCACCAATCCAATGTCATTTCCGATAAAAAGTACATGGACATCCGCATTCCAGTCAAACTTGCACTTCATAAAGCCACGTGTCTTACACTTAGCGACATTTCAATTGGACGTACGGCTTAATAAAGTGCAAGTTTGACAGGAATGTAGCCGCCCTTTATAACAGATCCGCTCTGCCAGATCCGTCATATGACGGGCCCCATTGATTTTGAATGAGGTAGGTGTTCTATGATAATCCTCAAACACTTTTTAGGTAAAACTATCACAATCTCTAGTCCATAAAGGGACATAACGTTAGAAGAAAATAAAATGTGTTTTGATGTTTGTTTTTTAGGGTATTCTGACAAGACATTTATGGCACATCTGCAGGAAATGTTTGGTAGGTGAGATCCTAGCTTCGGGCCCTGAACCATATCCAGCTTCCCTTTTACACAACCCAAAGACAGATGAGAGTACCACAGAGCAGCAGTAAAGAGGTCTCTCACCAAAGTTCAAGTGGAGAACTTAGTTATGAATATCCAGGACCACCCAGTTATTTGGGATAAAAGAATAGAGGACCACAAGGACAGCTTGTTGAATGAGGGAGAACGAGTGGGAAATCGCCACAGAAAAGCAGAGGCGAAAGTATGGTAAGTTGGCCCCCCTTGACAAAAACAGAGGCGTAACTAGATTCTCCAACCCCCGGGACAAAGAATCAGATTTGCGCCCCCCCCCCAACCTCTTTCCCGACATCTCTTTCCCCTTCCTCGCCATGTTTGTTTTCCCTAACAATCAATGAAGTGTAATTTTTTTCCATGTAACTCGAGCATAAAGCCATTTGTACATTTTACAAGCAATATAGTTCTACATACAGCACCAGAACAAAGCTAATTACATATATACAGCACCAGAACAAAGCTAATTACATATATACAGCGCCAGAACAAAGCTCAGTACATATATACAGCACCAGAACAAAGCTAATTACATATATACAGCGCCAGAACAAAGCTCAGTACATATATACAGCATCAGAACAAAGCTAAATTGCATATATACAGCACCAGAACAAAGCTCAGTACATACTGTGTTCCAAATTATTATGCACATTGGATTTAAGTGTGATAAACATTTAATTATTAGTTTTTCAATTAAACTCATGGATGGTATTGTGTCTTAGGGCTCTTTGGATCATTGTAATCAATCTCAGACACCTGTGATAATTAGTTTGCCAGGTGTGCCCAATCAAAGGAAAACTACGTAAGATGGACGTTCCACATTATTAAGCAGGCCACAGGTTTCAAGCAATATGGGAAAGAAAAAGGATCTCTCTGCTGCCGAAAAGCGTGAAATAGTGCAATACCTTGTACAAGGTATGAAAACATTGGATAGTTCAAGAAAACGTAAGAGTGATCATCGTACTGTGAAAAGATTTGTGGCTGATTCAGAGCACATACGGGTTCGTTCAGATAAAGGCATAATGAGGAAGGTTTCTGCCAGACAAATTAATAGGATTAGGAGAGCAGCTGCTAAAATGCCATTGCAAAGCAGCAAACAGGTATTTGAAGCCGCTGGTGCCTCTTGAGTCCAGCGAACCTCAAGATGTAGGATCCTGCAGAGGTTTGCAAGTGTGCATACACCTATTATTCGGCCACCCCTAAACAATGCTCACAAGCAGAAACGGTTGCAGTGGGCTCAGAAATACATGAAGACTAATTTTCAAACTGTGTTGTTTACTGATGAGTGCTGTGCAACCCTGGATGGTCCAGATGGATGGAGTAGTGGATGGTTGGTGAATGGCCACCATGTCCCAACAAGGCTGCGACGTCAGCAAGGAGGTGGCGGAGTCATGTTTTGGGCTGGAATCATGGGGAGAGAGCTGGTAGGCCCCTTTAGGGTCCCTGACGGTGTGAAAATTACCTCTGCAAAGTACATAGAGTTTATGACTGACCACTTTCTTCCGTGGTACAAAAAGAAGAACCGTGCCTTCTGTAGCAAAATTATCTTCATGCATGACAATGCACCATCTCATGCTGCAAATAATACCTCTGTGTCATTGGCTGCTATGGGCATAAAAGGAGAGAAACTCATGGTGTGGCCCCCATGTTCCCCTGACCTCAACCCTATTGAGAACCTTTGGAGCATCCTCAAGCAAAATATTTATGAGGGTAGGAGGCAGTTCACATCAAAACAGAAGCTCTGGGAGGTTATTCTGACATCCTGCAAAGATATTCAAGCAGAAACTGTCCAAATACTCACAAATTCAATGGATGTAAGAATTGTGAAGGTGATATCAAAGAAGGGGTCCTATGTTAACATGTAACTTGGCCTGCTAAGTTTTTTTTGATTGAAGGAGCTTTTGATTTCTGTAAATATGACCTCCTGATGCTGCAAATTCAACAAATGACCATTTTACTTCTCTTTACAACCTTTAAAATGTTTTGATCTCTGTTGTGCATAATAATGTGAAGCATTTTGAGTTTTTTTACTTCTAAAAAAAAATCTGTTATCATTAGGAGATTTGTTCAATAAAAATTTTCATTATACTCCAACGGTTGATGGCTTGAAGATTATACTGACTGTCATTTGCATCGACTATTTAGGAAAATCAGCGAAAAATAACATTTGCATAATAATTTGGAACGCGGTGTATATACAGTGCCAGAACAAAGCTCAGTACATACATACAGTGGCAGAACCAAGCTCAGTACATAAATACAACACCAGCACGAATACAGCTCAATTTAGTGCAACACCTGCAGTAAAGGTTTGCACTAAATTGTATACAGCTCCCAGCATGGCCCAAACAATGATAAGGATATGCTGGGAGTTGCTGTTTCACACCAAAAAAAAAAATCATGCCACCCATCATCTTGCTGCAGATCATAGTGACTACAGTACTGATTAGAGGCAAAATAAACATTTACATTAAAGCGTAACTAATCGTTCGATCAACTTTTTATTTTCTAGCAGCATGTGTAATATAAATATATATTTTGTAATATACTTTATTAATGAATTTGCTCCTTTTTGTGATATATGTGTTTTAAATGGCCACTCTGACACTTTTTTTACTACATTTTATTTCTTGTATTTCTCATGTTGCTAGCAAAAATACGTACAAAAAGCCTTCTCTGGCCATGTAGTCGTATTATTACATGGCGGTCATTCAGATGAATGGCTATCTTTAATATACATGGAACAGCTCCAGTACGCCAAATCAATAGCCATGTTTGAGAGCGTCGCTCGGTTCTTGTTCATAGAGAACGGTCCCCAATAGGGCATAGGGACAGGGGTGATCTTCATGGGACATTTTCCTCTTCTTCCGGGGTTAACAAGTTTCCTGTCCAATCTGGATATTAAAACATTCACTTTCACCACTATTACTTGGAATAATAAATTCAGGATTCGGCCAAGGACAAAGAAAATCAGACATTTTTTGGAAAAAAAATCTTTATTCTGAAGGAGAAAATGCTGATACAAGTAACCACAGACATCAAGCAAATATATTCAAGTTTAAGAATCAACATTTTCATGGTTTTTCTTTTCTTGCTGCTTTCAAATTCTGGAGAGAACAACATTTACAACATAACCCAAGCAGCTAAGTGTGAGTACTATGTACAATAGCTGAGGAGTGATTGCCTGCTTACAATCTGTGCTGTCCCGTGGCACAATCACGCTACAGGACTGAGAACATGAAACTCCTCATGTAGCTTGCAACAAATGGATAGAAAGCTATAGACAAACTCCCATCAATTGACTAAAAACAATGGAAAAATAGAAAAAACAAAAAACAAAAACGAGCCTTTTTTTCTTCTAAAGTCTTTCACAATGGCACACTGCTCGTCATTATTCCTACAGATTTGGCTTGAAACGTCAGCTAAACACAGGCACAGCTATCTAGAGTAATTGACAGAGTCAGGCAACCTTTATTGCAAGACAAGCCTATGCCGTTTATCCGTTCCAGTGCAGGCCTTTTCTTCTGCGAAGACTTAATTACACATTACACGCTACATAAACAGAAAATAAAATCATGAGGCTTTAGTCAAGGCTTTGTTGAGCTTTTAAAAATGTAAGAAAAAAAAAAGCTTATGTCAAAGTAAACCTGTTCTTAACCATCACAGAACGCAGCCATTTCAGGTCTTTTTCACACCAAAAAAATTGGCTGCTTGGATGGGGAGCGGATAACGAACGCATGAAAGGAATTAAAATATTCCATACTTTGGTGATGTCTAATTTAACAGTGCTGAGAATAGAGGGGGTTACACCATTCAGGAATGATTACTTAATGGGCACCATGTAATGCTTAATTTTCCCTCTGGAGGTGCTGCAGGGAAACAAATCACATGGTGCCAGATTCCCACCACAGCTTACAGCTGATCACCAAGGGGGTCCCAGCAGCGAGACAACCTGCAATCAGATTATTTTCAGGGGACCCTTCTAGCAAAAAAAAAAAAAAAAAAGGACTGTAAAAAGAAGAACCCCTGGATTTTCCCACTTTAAACGCATATAGATAACTGATCACGCATTGATGCTATATGTAACCGATATGACATCAATGGTTATAGCAGGAAAACCCCTTTAAAACAACAGTTTGAAAAACACCTAAAACCAAAGATTTAACTTCATCCTCTCATTGTAGTTTGTACTTGTAACTCCTAACCCACTATATAACCGTTTCTAATAAGTATACACAATATACACTGTGCTAATTAAAAATAGCTCTTGTAAATCCCAACCCTTCTTTTGTGGCTACATAGGATAGGGAACAGAATGCTACAAAAAAAATAAAAAAATCGTAGTGTCGGTGACCACAGAACATGACGAATAATTGTGTGCTTATCAGGTTTTATAGAACTTAGAAATAACCCGTCAGTTCTCCCGACATGTCTGTTTTAGTAAATACTTAAATTACCAAAGAAAAGAGTTTATTTGAACTTTGCATTGTTCCTCCGTTACTCCTCCTACCAATTTATGAATACATTGACAACTGTGTCCTAACACAGTCTGACATTGCCTAATCAGTGCTCAGCCTCAGGACTGTGGTGACTGGTGAACACCCAGTTGTCAATTTGTTCATAAATTTCTAGGAGGCATAACAGAGGAACAGCACAATGCAGAGTTCTAAGAAAAGATGCTACACAGTTGTGATTTTATGGGGAATACAAGTATTTACTAAAACAGACATGTCAGGAGAGGTGACAGGTCCTCTTAAACTCTTGCATAGAATGCTTACCTCTCACTGTTTTCAAGAAACTCAACTTACAAAGTTGCAGGTATTCTTGGGGAGAAATAGAAGGGTCCGTTAAAGCAGCACTGTAGAGGACACCTAGTAATGTGTGCAGTGAGGACAGGGTCATAAAGGACAGTTTTGCTTCTTTTGTCGGGTATCTTTTCCTCCTTGTTAGGTGTTACAGGGTATGTCCACCTTTGAACAGGACACCTCAGTTTTCATATAAAATTAATCTACATAAAATAGTGGTCTCTGTAAATACAATGCATTACTTAACTTATAAAATTCTCATCAGGATCTTCTAAGGTAACCTAATAGGGGGATAACTAATCTTAAAGGGGTTGTCCACACACATCCATCTGATAACTTATCCACAGGTTATGTCATCAGTACATGATCGGTGGGGGTCCGACATCCGGACCATGCACTTATCAGCTGCCAGATGTTATGAAGCGTGTGCATTATTCAGAGCCGGAAGCAAACCGCAACTCTACTCCTATTCACTTGAATAGGAGCAGAGCTGCAGCTCGGCCGCTATTCAGTGGCCAGATCCAACTGCTTCCAGCATGGACGTCTGGTGCGCGGAGGCAGCCCGAAGCAGCTGATCAGTGCAGGACCCCCACCGATCATATACGGATGACCTATCCTGTTACAGCCTGTATTGCAATATATTTCCACGTGGCAGAAATTTCTGAAAAACGATTCCATACATGTGAATGGGGTTGTTTGCAAAAATTAGTACACATGCTAACCCCATTCAGATTAAATGGGACATTCATCAAATCTGCCGGGTGTGAATTTACCCTTATAGTTCAGAGCTTAACAATTTTTCTGGTTGTCATTCGAAACAGTCAACAACCTTATTGTCAGACAAATCTTAGTTTAGCGGAGCTCATGTCCTCTATATTAGACACCTGTACATTGCGTGGTGTAAAGGCGACTTTCTAGAATGCAAATCAGCAAAGCAAGCTCTTGGCGGACATTGATACTAGTAATGCTGCGAGATTTCAGCTCTGAAGCCAACCAACTGAATGCAGCTCTGGAGTATATTACCGGCTATAACTCAGAATCCGTACAAGACAAGCAATACAATGTATTTACAAAATTGCTAAATCCGTTCCGTAGAGTAATTTTATATAAGCTACACCGCCCTTGCAAATTTTATAAAGCAGGGTTTTCATGTAGGAGTCTTTATACTTTTACATATTCAAAAAATTCCAGAACAAATCTTTTTTTAACAAAATGTTCATGGAGAGGGAATAAAAAAAAAAAAAAAAAAAAACTAAAAACAAGACAATGAGACATATGGTCAGTACCGGATATCAGGAGCCTGCAGACCCAAAGTGACCGTGGGATTCTATTCAGCCATTGTAAACAGATCAGAGACCGGTCCAGCTCTACTTGGTTACCCAAACTTTTACCTGCTATAGTCAAGGGCAGTACACCTATATCTTCTTCTATTAGTGCTTACAGAATAGAGCTACATTACTTGTATATAAGTGGTGGATGGCAACTATACCAATGCATAAACTATATCTGGCCATTACCCTGAGGACCAGATACCTCTTCACATCAACCACCCATACCTGTCAGGGGGTTTGGAAGCTGCACACATATGGCAAGGCAAATTATTGTACCGGGCAGGGAAGTCGATAGTAGCTCAAGCATGCATTAATTCTTACAAGAAAATATCTAAAATGAACCTTTTCCACAGATAATGAAGTACCTGTCTAACCATCTCATATGATGTACAGATATTATCTCTCTTTTCTGACTACATTAAAGTAACTAAATGTTTGACAAACTTCTGATGTGTCATAGTGACGTGTCCGAAGTTTTGATTGTTGGGGGTCCGAGCACTGGGACTCTCACCAATCGCTAAAACGAAGTGGGAGAAGCGCTAGTGTGAGCGCTCAACCGCTTCGTTTCGGCTTTTTCCGGAAAGCCGATGTATCGGAGTACGGGCTCGTAGACTTTCTATTGAGTCCGTACACAATACATTTATTCCTGGAAAAAGCCGAACAGACACAAAGCGGCTGAGCGCTCACCCGAGCACTTCTGCCGCTTTGCTTTAGCGATCGGTGGGGGTCTCTGTGCTCGGACCCCCAGCAATAAAAACTTCTGACATGTTACTATGACATGTCAGAAGTTTGGCAAAGATTTAGTTACACTTTAAGTCTCCCCATACAGATTGCTTCTTGCTTTCACAGTTTAGGTATTAAAGAGAATAGGTCACACTTGCATTTCCCATAAAATAACAGAACTGGAGCATCTTTTTATAGAGCTTTACAATGTGCCAATCCGCTTTTATTCCTCCTGGAAACGTATATGACTAAATTGACATCTGGGTGTTCTCATTCCTCTTGCCAATAGAGTGTCCCTACATACTGACACTGGTCAATCAGTGCTGTCAGCATCACACGGTCTAGGGACACATCTTATTGACAAAGGGGAATGGTAACACCCAGTTGTTAATTTGACACATTTCCAGGAGGAGTAACAGAAGAACGGCACACTATAAAGCACTATGAAGAGATGCTCCAGCATTTATTTCAAGGGGAATTCAAGTATTAACTAAAATAGACATGTCAGGAAAGCCAACAGATCCTCTTGAAGTTGAAAGATTGTGCTTTAACATTTTAACAGCTTTATAAGCCCTTGATTCACTCCAGTGCATCCTCCGATCTCGAAACGGGTTACCCTCATCCCTTATAAAAAAAGTAACAAACCCTCTCCCAACTTGCTAATGTTGAGGTGCCTATGGAGAGGGGGAGCCAGGCACAGATTCACACCGACAATGGGTATGGAAGATAGGGCCAATCTGAGCTGGGGCTCCCCTCGCTCTAGGGACCCCATAGAAGATTCAGGGGTTACCTCTACATGGTAAATACACATTTGCTTGTAACTAACATCATATTATTTCATTAATAGTCAGCAAAATTATCTACAGCTAAAAGAGCATATGTGAAATAACACAAACATAAAACATATGGTAAAATGATGAGAGTAGTTGTAGATAAATCAGAGAGAAATCTGTTGAGGCTGAACCAGAAATTCAACAAATGATGATCATACACACAATGAAATTCCATTATATATCCAACTTACAGAAAAAGTGTTTGGGTGACAGTCGCTTTTCTCTGAGAGTTAATTATTTGCTTTACTCAGTCATTACAGCAGCTTTGGAAATTTCATTGAACATTAGGGTTGAACTTTTTCAGATATTCTAAGATGTACAGCAATGTATTGTTACTTAGTTACTGTACATTATAGGACTTATTTGATGTGGAACTTCACTTATAAGGCTGGTCTCATTTAGACATCCCCAGTCCCCTATTAAAACATGATCTTCATAGAGGGGAGTCCCTAAATTCAGACTGAGCAGAGAGCCGATCAGTCAGCGGATTGCCGGGATGACTTTATTCTGAGAAGAGGTTGTCCATTTAGCCCTTGTTTTCTAGAGGAAGGCCAGAGCGGTAGCTTTCAACCAGCAGATGTCAGATAAATGTAACTTTTACCTACAACTTAGCACCGTTAGCTGAACAGTAATAAAAAAAAATGTGTGTATACATATATATACATATACACATACACACACACACACATACATACACTATATGGCCAGAAATATGGAGAGACCACTTACTGCTTTTTCAGGTGTTTCAGACACACCCATTGCAAGCAGGTGCAAAAAATCAAATCGCACAGGTTATATAAGATGCCACCTTTGCCACAAGTCAGGTCATCACATCTCACCAATATGAGATCGGTCGGTGTCCGACTCCCGGCACCCCTGCTGAACAGCTGTTTGTAAGGGACCGCAGCACCTTACAAAATAGCTGATTGGCAGGGGTGCCGGGAGTCAGACACCGAGCGATCGCATATTGAGGATAGGCCATCAATTTTATGGGACTGGTAAAACCCTTAAACTGCTAGATCTGCCCCAGTCAACTGTATGTGATGTTACGTTGGTGGAAGCATCTAGGAGTAATACCACCTCAACCACGAAGCAGTGGACCATACAAACTCAGAGCGAGCGGAAATGTGGGGAGCATGAATATCACCTTTCCTCCGTTGGATCACTCAAAGTTCCAAACTGCCTCTGGAAGGGACACCAGCACAAGGACTGTGCGTTTGGGAGCTTCATGAAATGGGTTTCATGGATAAGCAGCTGTACACAAAAGTCTTAAGATCACCATGAACAATACCCAGCGTTGACTGGAGTGGTGTAAAGCACGTCGCTATCGGTCTCTATAGCAGTGGAAACATGTTCTCTGTAGTGATGAATCAGATCTAACAATCTGATAGATGAATCTGGATTTGCGAATGCCTGGAGAACACTACCTACCAGAATGCAAAGTGCCTGCTGTAAAACTTGGTGAAGGAGGTAGAATGGTCTGGGGTTGTTTTTCAGGTTTTGGGCCTCTTATTTCCAGTGAAGGGTAATGTTAAGGCTACATTTTAGTCAATTGTATGCTATGAACTTTGTGACAACATTTTGGGGTAGGCCTAACCCTATTCCAGCATAAATGTGCCCGAGTGCCCAAAGCAAGAGCCATAAAGACATGGTTGGGTGAGTTTGGTGGGAGGAACCAAGTGGCCTGCATAGTGCCCCAACCTCAACCCCATCGAACACCTTTGGGATGAATTGGAACACAGATTGCAAGTCAGACCTTCTCGTCCAACATCAGTGTCTGTCCTCACAAATGCTCTTTTGGCTGAATAGGCACAAATACTGCCCACAGACACTCCAAAATCTGGTGGAAAGTCAGAGTGGAAGCCGTTATAGCTGTATAAGGGGCTCAACTCCATATTAACGGCCATCATTTTGCATAGGGATGTCCAACAAGTTGTTATAGGTTTGATGGTGGCCATATAGTGTGTAGATATGACTTGACAGACCTTTAGAAGGACTAGTTGTATGTAAACTCTGTATGAACAGCTTGGTAATCACACCATTGAGCTATATATACTTTCACAAGGCTAAACAGCTACATACTGCCTTGGAACTAGGTGAGTGCAGTTGTGCGGACAGCCCCATGAATGCTACTAGGAGCATAATGAATTGCAGTACTTTACATAGATAAACTACTGTTTGCCAGTCAACTTATTTGTATTGGGTAACCTCTTTGCAAGGTCTGAACACAGACTTAAAGATGAACCAGAAAAAAAAAAAAAAAAGAAGTGAAAACCGCAGAAACCCTCCCCCCTATAAAATTTGCTGTGGTTGTGTATGATCACAGATACAGTTGCAGGAAATGTTTTATGAATGGCTTCAATAGAAAACCACCATCGCAGTACCACATGTCAAGAATACATTTACCTTCATTGAGGTCCACCCAACAAGACCTGAAGTTCAGAATTGCGAAACTGCATTTTTTTTTTTTTTGTACAATTTATCTCAAAAGGGGTGGTCTAAGCACAATAACCCCTTTTCAAAAAGAAAGCTACCCCGGCAATCAGCTTACCTTGCCGGAGGAACTTGCAGCCGGCCACACCTGTGGTGGAAACAGTGTTATATGGCACTCATTCAAATGAATAGCCGACCATGTAGTACACGAATGAGTCCACCAAAGTTGAAGCTGGTCCGGCTAATGGAGAAGAGTGGAGGACCTTCCTAGACATTCACGTGGCCATCCATATGGGCATGTTCTTATCTTCAATACATAAACATCCATCACAAAAAACTGACTAGCGAACAAGATCATCCCTTATGTATGTACTGGCAGATCTATGGAAGATACATCTTACCTAACCATATTTTACCAAAGCTAGCAACAGATGTAAAAATTATTATTAATGGTCCAAGCGATTTTATGATCGTTAATGATTGTTGTGACCAATGGAAATCTGCCTCATCGGGTGTAAAACTTGTCGTTCATGCTTCACATTTTCTTGGTTAATGGAAAGTGCTATAGTTTCTTTAATATCGGGCAAGAAAAAAAAAAAAAAAAAAGTGGGCCACTGCAATCATTTCTCAAGACATTAGCAATTTTCTATGGGGAACATGATATCATGGGAAATCTCAATTCATGTATAATCCTTTCATGACAAGGTCACATGAGGGGGGGGGGGGTGGATCTTTACATCTATGGCCAGTTCATATTTCTATCATACTAAAGAATCATCATTCTGAGCAGCGGCTTAGATCGGGCATATTGAGATCCTGGTTTTCCGGAACATTTTTCGTCAGGGACAGTCAGGTGACCTCCATACACATTAGACTAACACTGGATCCCACCAGAATCGGTATATGGCCAGCTTTAGGGATTAAACTGATAAAATTCAAGTCTACCAAGTTAAAAAAAAAAAAAAAAAAAAAAAAAGATTGACATTTTGTGAACTGTACATTTTGACATTTAATTGGAAGCCCTACTACCTGCCAAACTAAGCCACGACTTCTCATCAGTGTTTTCTGACTGCCAAAGCCTGCTCGAGCACTGACCAACTTCTCAGCTCTGAGACGGAGGTAATAAAAAAAATAAAAAAAAAATAAAAAAAAAATAAAAAAAAAATAAAAAAAAAAAAAAGCTTGGTTACATTAAGGCTCTATTCACATCTTTTTTTGCCCTATGTTCATGCTATGTGCAGGAAAATCTCCCGATGCATATGCCGAACGTCTCCACAAGGCCCATGCATCCGGCGTATGCCACAAGTGTCCTTTCTGCATATACGCCAATTCAATATGAGACTGCATAATTTATTTTTTTTACTGTTTAGGAAAGAGTGGTCTGCTGTGCTTTGCTTATAATTAGGCATACAGTAAAAAAAAAATATATACCGCGCGGCATACATATTTATATATATTTTTCGAATAGAAGACAATGGGCGACATAAGCCGCTGTATGCCTATATAGTAGCATATGTCCCAGCCTTCTGTCGGAGGTATATGAGATGTGAACAGAGCCAAAGTTAAACGTAAACCAGCTGCGGAGTTAGTGCTGGGACTTCCTGCTAGGGTAGGGGAGAGAACTGCTTCATTCACAGTCGGTAACTGTACATGGCGGCAATTACACCTGCTGAATGTAAGAAAAAGAATGCTAATTTTGCATGAGGATAAATAATTGCTATACACATTACAGGCAATTATTTTTCTTCATTTGGAACCCACAAAACTTATGTTTGAGCTAGAGATGTGTACTAGCTTGGTACCACAGATACAAAATGAACACATCCACTTGCTATCCCCCCCTTATACATATAACCAATGGATACTTCAAGCAAGACCTCAACTAGCGAAAATTACAGATCCTAATGTACAAACCACACAATGGAGCAGAACGCAAAGAATTGCATTTGACAGACTAGGAGATTATGGGTTTAGATTTCTTCTTGCCTAAGCAGGGAAACGTTATATCTTCACACATAGCACACAAGAGCCAACCCTAGGAGAGAAGTCCTATTTAGCGAGCACGGACCTTCGCAGGCTAGGGAAGGTTGTCATACAGAGTGCAGGCCACCACCTCTGCATTATTAAAGTGACATAACATTTCTCACAATTTTTTTCCAAAGCAAATGAAATATTTAGCGGTCACGTCTACATGGAGTGACAGGTTTTGTGGTGCCCACATTTACTACCAACCTCAAACCTAACCGCTACCACGAAATACTTGTTTGCTAAAAACCACGGGATGGTTGAGAGAAGCCTTAATATCGACTATGCTTTGCCTTTTGGAGTAATATTAAAATAAATAGTAGAAGTTGATTTCTGCCCATTAAGCAGAATGTATTACCACAAAATCACAGACATTGGTTCTGTACAAATAAAACTGTAAAAGATTGTCATGTACAATTGTTAAGAAAAATCAAGGAAAATTTCAGTTATGGTTAAAATAAACTAAAATCATAACACATAAGGCACTACTATGCAATGCTGACCCTGTGACAGACCTATGTTACTATGCATACAGGTTTCTATGTAACAAATCTATGACTATTCCGACCCGTTTAATGCACAGATCCCACAAGGTTCTCGCGGTACTCAAAGTGGTGTATCTTTGGCACACGTTGGGTTTGATACAGGATGGACTGTATGTATGGATGCTTCATATGAAAAAAAAAAATAGATATTATTACTACTGTGCCTGTCCCAAACTGCTTCATATACAACCGACTAATGTAAGAGTTGCAAAGTACCATATCTGAATAGTCCAACAATATGAAAATACAAAGGTGGAGTAAGCCAAGACTGGCCGCTGTATGTGGAAGGCAGGATCTTCTTTGTTTTGTGCAGTATAGTCATGTGTAGGGAGTTTTTAAAAACCACATACTGAAGAAGAGACAGTGGCCTGGGCTGCCGGAATGCTTCTTTTGGTTCTCCTGTCTCCATAAAGTAAATTCTTCATGCTGTGGGGAGGGGGATGTTTCATCATTCCGGGACAGAACACCAAAAACATCATGCGCAGGAACGCTTAGAGGCAATGACCTGCAAGCGAAAAACACAAGCACTAGGTGCCACACTACTGATCGTATGGGGGGAAAAGGGGCAGGAAAGTGCAGTCGCAACTGGCTCCTCTGTACCTTTCTCAGGGAGGTGCTTCATTTAAAATCAAAGCTTGGGATTTGGAAACTAAAAAGTACTCTAGACAAGAGATTTGCCTTAGAAAATATGCACCTTCCAGGTTCTGTGACCTCAAAGCCACAAATGTTCAAGTAAAACGTGCTCTTTTTAATATTCATCCATGGTGGTGTCCAGAAATAGGTTCCTCACATCTAATATTGAGGCCAACTCCAAAATCTGTTTCTGCAAGTGAAGATTCTCCACCAACTCGTCTCGGGGAAGAGAAGGATAGGTTTCTGGGTAATTCCTAGTCTCCTGTAAGACAACAGCACAGTAGCATGATCCAAAAGATACAATCTTAGCGGAAATCTCAATTGTGTGGTAGCCCAAAGTGCAGCAGAAATTTTCAGTGATTGAAGTCTCTTACCGACTCCAAAAGCGGTTGGTGCTTTGCAAAGCATTACACCTCCTATATAGAAATCTATGAGGTCTTAGCTCACCTATGGTATCTTCCAAAATTCTATTGGAACACATGAGGAGATGCTTTTGAAAAGGTGAATTTACCAGTTATCGAGTCCGGCTACGAAGCTTACTAAAAGGTGCCCATACACATTAGGCAGAACTCTGCTGAGCCCACGGATTGTGGCCATCGATCTAACGTGTGTCGGGGCTACCCAACTCTCTGGATTTCAACATGCCCGATCCTTTGTTCCTACTGTAGATAAGCTACTGCCAGAAGTATCTAACAGCAACTAAAGCTGGCCATACACTCTAGATAGCGGTCAGCGGAACGATCCTCCCGACTCCCCCATACACATGAAAGCTCGGCGTGCATGTGTTTTCAATTTGGAGAAAGCCGCTGCCAGACACCTCTGGCATTGGCTTATCTACCAAAGAAGAAAAGGATCCGGACGCCACTATACAAGTTAGATGGTCGGCCAGTTCCGCCGAAATCTGAGTTTGATTGACACACGTCTAATGTTTATGGCCAGCTTTAGTCCCCTCGCCCAATTGACAAAAATGTATATTCAGCCGACCGTTACTTAAACTGTATCACCACCTTAATGTGTTAGCCGACATAGAACAATACACTAGTCTGCATTCAAAGTTCTACATTTAGATACATAAAAATAAGATCCGTCAGCACTTGTTTGTTTCCATGTAGCAACAGGAAGACATATACCAAAGATGTTTGATCGTACGCATGAGGATTTTATAGCCAATGGTAACGAAAGGTGGAGCTTCGCTTTAAATAGTAATGCTTAAATACTTGGTGAGATATGAGAAATATGCTTATCCTATGTAAAACAGCCCCGGATGCTGTTTTAATCTTATTTACAATTTTAACAATTTGCCCAATAATGAACGTAAAGGGTCGTCTGGTTTAGAAAACCACTTTAAAATGTCCTTTTATGGTATTCTGAGTGAATAGAGGGGAGTTCTCCATTCAGGACCCTCATCTATTAGCCAGAGTGGATAATGGCTACAATCTCACACTCTTGCGGTTCTGCAATGTCTATGCCCTATATGGACAGTCCATTTTTTTTTTTTAAAATGGGTGGTATGTAATGCTTAATTTCACCTGTGGAGGCGCTGCAGGGGAATAGAACACTTGCTGATGGATTCCACTAAAGCTGATTGATGGAGGTCCCAGCAGCAGGAAACGGATAAGCTTATCATCGTACTAACAACAGAGATTGTCAAGAATAACCGCTCCAAACTAAATGTAACCTATTAGTTTATATTGTTGATAAATTATCTTTTCATTGCAACTTGAAGCTAAATCGCTTTAATTAGTGCTAAAAATGTATTGTAGCTAAACACTTACCTTAAAACTTTTGTGCATTCTAAGGGTTGCAGAACAAAATATGAACCTTGTAAGAAGTAAACGCAGAAATTCATCCCCAAAAAACTGAAGGAATGCTTGGTCTGCGAGAGAGAAAGTAGTGTCAAATTATAGGAAATAATTAAATAGGAAATGAACGGAATGGGGCTAAGCGGCAATACCAGACACAGTCCATGGACAAGAGTGGCGCGGTATCTGGAAATAGAAGACAATCCCTTTAACACCATGTAAAATAGTATTTTCCCATCCAATTCTTACCTATAGATCGGGAGTGTGTCAAGAGCTGTGCAATATCCCGATTGATTTTTCGTAGATGATCCTGACATTTGTCCCAAAGCCCTTTGCGCATGCTGGACAGGCCAGAGATGAACAGGAATGCCATAAGAGGATTATTAAGGAAAAGGGTGAAGAGGCTCCCACGTTGAGAATGATCTGTAAGATGGGGAACAAGATCAAAGACTTCAAATTGAAGATCGAAAGTACTGTTCACCGCTGCAGCTACACTGTTTAGCGCAGAGCCACCGACTGCCGACTCTCCTCAAAGTGAATGTCCACACTTGAAAACCATTTTCTTTATTATCTACATAGGTTCATAATTCTGAGCGGATTAATTTTTTTACATCTGTTTATAGCTGTTGGAGCAGTTTGTGTTTGTGTTTTTTTTTAGCTCCAAAACCATTAAATAGACAGAGCTAAAAGGATAAAGTTCTGGTTACCTGAAGCAGCCACTAGAGGGAGCTTACTGCATACATTTTCTAAATTGAACTCGGAATTCTAACAGTATAGTTAAGGCTGTGTTCACATCACCGTTGCCCTCCCGTCGAGGGGTTACGTTGGAGGTTTCTGCAGTTCACTGCGCTATTGATTTTGTCAAAACAATGGAACCCTGTCACAACGGTGACAAACGGAAACCTTTAGCAACGTTTCCGTCACCATTGATATCAATGGCGATGCAAACGGAAGTTTAGGATTCCGTTTGCCTTTACGTTGAGGGGTTCACTCGACGGAAACCTCAGACGGAACCCCTCAGCGGAAGGGCACCGCTGATGTGAACAGGACCTAATTCCTGATCTCTTAACTAATCTTACATGCTAATGTGGCTCTAATAGCCAAATAGGAGGTGACTCTTCTCACTCTAGGCATTGTAATGTTTTCTGTATGACGCGGTCCAATCAGCACACAGCTTCTCCCCCGCCCAGCAACAAAGTGTGATTATATAGTATGCAGCTTCCATTCCCGACTGTGTATTTAACTGGCGATATCTCCGGTTGTGTCACAGCTAGAACTGCGATTCTGGTGCATATGAAAGATTAGAATCTCCTCTTACATATGCCACCACCGCTGCCCGAGATATGGGTGCCTGAAGTGATACCCCCTTCCCTCTAGAATGTGTCTCACACTGTGTGAAGCAGCTCCATGTTGATAGGACAACGTCAGAGTCTGGGACGTAGCTCCACCTCAGGAGAATCGCTGGTGGTAACTCCCAGTTGTCTAATAAAGGTTCATTTACATATTTTAGAAAAATGTGCAACTTCGCAAATATATATATATATATATATTTTATTTTTTTAAACTAACCACACTGTAGTTATCAGCAGCAAAGTGCCTATTAGATTAGTTAGGAGATAGGGAAGTCATGAACTGGTGACAGAGTCCCTTTAAGGTGGACAATCCCTTTAGGCCATGCATATATATGGTTTTCAAAGGAGTTCAGTTCTCACAGTTTTAACTTGTTATAGGCTTATAGATGAACTTATTTAAAGCACCATGATCTCATAACAGTTGCGCTTTAAAAAATACTGGATCCTATATATTTAATACACAAAGTACACAAGACGCCAACATTTCTATCTGATATAGTGGTTAAACCTGATTCAATATGCGCTATATGTAAAGAAGAATACGCGGGTATGCTGCATATGTTGTGGTCCTGTCGGGAGCTGGAGAGTTTTTGGATTGAGGTGTCGGCAATCATTCAGGAGGTTTTTCAAGTAACCGTTGATCTGAGCCCGCTTGTTTATGTGGCGGACCTGGCGACCTAGGAGCATGGTAAATTGGCAGTAGCCAAGCTGTTAAACACGGTACGAAAATTGATAGCCCAACATTGGTTGGACGAGCGGAGACCCTCCAGACAGGAATATATTAAAATTGGTTGGTGAATTTGGAAAAGGGAGTTTACAGGAAAAGAGGTACACTGGCCAAACTTGAAAAGGTGTGGGCCCCATGGCTTGATTCCTCTAATTTGGTATACAGAGAATTGATGAGATTCCGGCTGGGTCTCATATAGAGTATCCTCCAGTTCGGATACTGCATCTGGTTGCCTGGGCTTGGAGGTCGCTGGGCTCTCAAATGGAAAGGATTGTTATTCATTTACGATGAGTGATGACTGTGCAGGGGGATAGGTATGTCAGCTTATTACAACAGATGTGATGTCATGTTGCAAACATATATACGTTTCTCTGAAATGCATTTTTTTTTTTTTAACGATCGTATATTTAGAATGTAGCATGAAATGCGGGATGGAAACTTTTGAGTTATGCTATAAAACATAACATTTTTTTGTATGCATTTGTACTGGGACGGTGTTTGATGGGACGGGGTTGGGGACGGTTTTGTATTCAATAAAAATTTACTGAATTTAAAAAAAAAATCTCTATCAATATTTCCAATTTCTGGTGTCTATATAGAGTCGAGGCATCTAATAGGGGTTTCAGAATCAAATAGAGGAAGGTAATTTCGACTATTGTGGGCGAGCTGGATTAGGAGCAGAGGGTACGTGTTTTATTTCTGAATACCCGGTGTGCATATTATAAAGTTATAAAACTAAGCACGCTTAAAGGGATGTTGGTGAAAAATGAATTTTCTCAGCAAGCGCGGTTTGCTAGGCAGAAGAGTGGCTGCAGCAGGGTATCTATAGAGGTGGGACTAGCAGGGGAGACAATGGCTTTCTATCAAAGGTTTTCTTTAATACGTAATACCCATCTTCCTGGCGCGTTGTGTGTGTCTGGACGGAGGCCAGTGTGAATCATGGCTTGTTTAACATGCTGCTTATTTATGGTCACTGATCACAGAGGCATCAGAGAGTTGAAGCAAGCCGGGAATATGCGAGTGCCATTTCAGCACTTCTGTCTATGTGGCAGAGACTGGTCCTGGAACGCCTCCACCAGAATCTGCGGGCTTGGTAGATATAGAGAGAGTTAACACACTTTAACCTTTAACACTGCAGTTGGTGATAATCACTTCATTCCCTCAATTTCTAATCACCACCTACCAATTTTTGCTATGTGCAGGTTTGCCAGATATAAATAATTTTTATTTTGTAGGCGGTGATAGTGATTTTTGTAATATATATATATATATATATATATATATATATATATATATATATATATAGTACTTCATGAAGGTAAATCGCTTAAATCTAATGCTAAAACTTTTCATTACAGAACGTAATACAGGTAAGCAAGAGTAAGTCCCAAAAGAATGAGAATATTTTAAAGGAGCACTCCACTTTATTTGTTTATTGCATCCTCCATCTGTACATTGGTGTTTCAGTGGGGTGCTGTGTGCAGAAATACTTACCGATCCCCGCATCTTATATTTTTCGGGTCCAGCGCCGCTCACGTGATCTGCTCTCTGACTTGTCTGGAATCGCTGCTTTTGAGTAATCTGGAGCTCAGGCTCTCAATGCATTCCTATGGGAGACAGAACGAGGATCCATAGGAATCCATTGAGAGCCTGACTTCCGGTTTTCTGAAAAGCAGAGATTCCAGACCAGGTGAGAATTAAGATGACGTGAGCGGCGCTGGACCCAAAAAATGACAAGATGCGGGGATCGGTAAGTATTTTTGCACACAGCACCCCACTGAAACACCAATGTACAGATGGAGGGTGCAATAAAAAAATAAAGTGGAGTTCTCCTTTAAATGTATATATGATTTATGTATCCCCACCCCCTACATTACATGATTGCTTTTTATTTGGAGGTAACACAGTAGGCCCCAGTTATAGCGGGAAACTGTCCTGCAGTGTTTATTTCCTGAGCTGTTTGGGCCTTACCAGGTAAATCTGACCACTAGGTGGCAATATTGAATAGATTTCTCTCAATCAGTGTAGGAGGCCCTTGCACAGGAAGCAATATGGAAGCTCCTACACATGTATAGGAGGTGCACAAAGTAATGAACTGCATCAGTGAATGTTTGAGCGTGATGTTGATAATTCTCAACAGACTATGGCTCTATGGAGTATTAATCCGTTTACATCATTGTGTTCATATAGAACGAAACATCACTTTAAAGTCCTATTAAATCCTAAACAAAACCACTAAAAAAAAAAAAAAAGTTTTTAAAAATTGAAAAACATATTAACAGGTTATTGACACAAAGAGAACATCAATATCCCCTACAATAAAACTCTACAATTTGTGCCAAATAAATAAAAGGGTAAAGTGATGGCTTAACACATTAGAAAACCGTTTCAAGCTTTACCACCTGTATAAGATCTGCTAAAAGCAACCGGATCTAACTACCGTAAGGCCTTGTTCCCACAGTGCAGATCTGATGCATATTTTGCATATATTTTTTCAGCCAAAACCAGGAATGGAAGCTGAACAGAAGAAATATATAAAGGAAGGCCTTAAAGTGTCTCTTCTCGAACTAATTCTGAACTGTGTAAACAGGGCCTAAGGGTATGTTCACACGTAGAGTCAAAAACGTCTCAAAATACGGAGCTGTTTTCAAGGGAAAACAACCCCTGATTTTCAGAAGTTTTTTGAGCAACTCGCGTTTTTCGCAGCGTTTTTTATGGCCATTTTTTTAACTGTTTTCATTGGAGTCTGAGAAAATGGCTCCAAAAACGTCCCAAGAAGTGGCCTGCACTTTGACGAGGCTGTAATTTTACGCGCCGTCTTTTGATAGCAACGTGTAAAATGACAGCTCGTCTGCACAGAACATCGTAAGACCCATTGAAAGTAATGGGCAGATGTTTGCCGACGTATTGGAGCCGTTTTTTCAGACGTAATTCGAGGCGTAAAACGCCTCCATTACGTCTGAAAATAGGTCGTGTGAACCCAGCCTAAGGGTAAATTCACATGCGGCAGGTTTTGCTGCAGAAATTTCTGCGACTGAAAATCAGTTCCATTCATATGTATGAAAGTTTTTGCAACAACATTTGCCACGTGTAAATCCACCCTAGGCTGGGTTCACACAGAGTTTTTTGACGCGGAAACCGCGCCACAAAACTCGCCAAAAACCGGCCGAAAATGCCTCCCATTGGTTTTCTCCTGCGAGCAGTAAAACCGGCTCCTGGCTTAAAGAAGTGACATGCCCTATCTTCGCGCGGTTACGCCTCTGACCTCCCATTGACATCAATGGGAGGCAGAGAAAGCGTATTTCGCTGTGTTTTATGCCCGCGGCGCTCAATGGCCTCGGGTGAAAAACGCAGCGAAAATCGGCGTGCAGGGAGAGGAAAATCTGCCTCAAACTTCCAAATGGAATTTTGAGGCAGATCTTCCGCCTGCAAAAAACTGTGTGAACCCGGCCTTAGTCTTCTGTCCCATGCTTTAGATGCAGCTGAGAGACCCTCCTAGTGCACGTTACAGAATACATGTTTATCCTCGGACCCATATTTAGTACCAGCATTCCTTGTTGGCACCTATAGAATCCATGGCTAGGACGCAACTACAAGACAAGGTTGTCCCCGAGCTGCAATAAAATTACATTACTGTCACTTGTGGGCGACCTCAATGTTTTCCTATGGGTAAAAAAGTCGCAATAATAAGAATTTTGCCATGCTCGAAATTATTGCAATTGTTGAATGTCGCCTTCAACGGTTTCTCTCATAGGGAAACATTGTAGTCATTCGCAAGTCGCAGTAATGCTCAGAATTTACCACGACTCATGGCTGAATCTGTGTCGCACTGTCGAGCCGAGTCCGGCACAGAACACTGCCCACGAGCCGGTGTTAAAACTTTTTTTGTTTATTTTTTTCAAAAATGCTGCAGAGCTTTAGAGTAACACATAGTTCAATAGGATAGGGGTGCCTTTCACTACATAGTGCTGCCCGCAGTCAGGGCGGCATGATCTTGCTAACAGGTTCCCTTTAACTCTGCTAAGTCTTATTATATATTTCCACATTATATTTCAGTTCTGTTTTTGAATGATCAGGTTTTTTGGATTGTCAAATGTGGGATTGAAGAAATTTCAGCTATACCTTGAAAAGCTTTAGGATATGCTGTCGGAGAAAGCAGGCAAACCAGAGGCTGTCCAAACAGATTGGTGAAATTCTGCAATATAAAAAACAACGAAAATTAGGAAAACTGTATAGTTGGCAGAAAAATAAACAAATATAAACCTGTAGACAACATAATAAATGACAAGAGTGAAAAAGAAAAAAGTAGGCAATGGCACTTCAGTTCTTCCATTATAATATATAGACCAGAGTATCATCACTTTATAATATATAGCCATTGACTCTCTATTGACATGTAAATTATATCTGTGTAATGTATTATGCTCGGACGCTAAAACATGCCCATTATAAAAGGTCTGTATATAAAAAAAAAAAATTGTGGTAATGTGGGCCCTGTGGCTGGCACTGCTCCAACACTTCTATGCCATGTAATTCACAGAGGAAAGACAGTCCCCATTGCGAGACATAGGTTTAATGTATTTTTTTTTGATCATTGCCATGTTTTAGCAGAGGTCTTTCCTTACTTAAGTGCAGTAACAGGTGCAGCAGGACGTGATCTATATATTCTCCATGTCAGGGGCTGAACTATCATATGTGCACCCTATGTAGCTGCACATGGACTGTAGATAGTTAGGGGCAAATACTGTTCTTCCACTGGGTCCCTGTGCGGTCTGCGCGCACCCCTGCTCCATGTGCAGCCTAGAACTGCATGTCGTAAAGTGTTAAAGGAAAACTCCACATTCAACAGTTATTGTGATCGGTAGCCACTGTCCAGGGTGCTGAAACAGTTACTGCCGATAGTTTAACTCTTTCAGCACCCTGGACAGTGACTATTTACCGACGTCGCCTAGCAACGCTCTTGTAATTACGGGTGCACACATGTAGTCATCCGTAATTACGGGAGCCCCATAGACTTCTATGGGCTGCCCGTGCCGTAATTACGGCCTGAAATAGGACATGATCTATCTTTTTCAACGGCACGGGCACCTTCCCGTAAGAATACGGGGAGGTACCCGTGGCCAATAGAAGTCCATGGGCCCGTAATTACGGGAGTTTTTACGGTTGTGTGCATGAGGCCTTAGGTATTTTACGTACGATTTTGAGCTCTATCCCATTGTATTCTCCATTCACACACTAGGTGATAAGTAATAATTCTGCTAGTCCCTGCCTGGAATCTGTATGTGGTTTATCTCATGGGACACTCATCAGAAAGTAACATATCTTTTAAATAATTTAAAATATATAAGATTTATATTTATAATATATTTTTTTTTTTGTCGGCAATATACTTTTTACTTGGTCACGCCTCCATATAAAAATCAAACATGAAATATTACAATGTTCACTTGTGTTGACACCTACTGGCCAAACAAACTACACTGAAGATTGGTATGTAAAAAAACAAACAAACACCAGAAAATATATAAAAAGGCATCAATAAAATAAAAGGTGGTAATACAAATCAGATAGCGCTCGGCTAAATCATTCAAGAGACCGCCATCTCCTGCGGCCTCCACAAAGATGCTCACTTAAGGTCCTTTTAGACGGGGCGATAATCGTACAAATTTATGTATAATCGTTCGAATGTAAGAGATAATCGCCTGGAAAACCGAATGGAAAATTGTGGGATTTTTATGGATCGGCCACATCTACCTGAATGAAAGATGATCATTCGCTGCCGCCACAAACCCCCGTCTTATCAGAAATGTTCCAGTTGTTAGCAGTTCAGAGATGGTGTGGGCGAATGAGCAACAATCGCAGTAATGACTGAACAGCGAAAATCTTTAGCAATTATGGTCACATGTAATCGACCGTCTGTCGAGCGCAAATAACTCGCTAAATCATCACTCGTTAACTAAAGAATATCTGCCCGTCTAATGGGACCCTTAACGGAGCTTTGTTAAATATGGGGATGGAGACAAGCCGCTTCCAAACACTTCTGGCAGCAGCTTATCTCCCGTATAAAAAAAATAGGATCTGGCATATTGAAGTCGGTGGGTTCAGCCAACGTTGATCTAACGTGCAGTGCCCGGCGTGTACATCTTGTGTTCTGGACATTCTCTACATCATGCCTCTGAAGTTTAGTGCGTTACTTCATGTAATAAGATTTTTACAGGAGAGCGGGATATATTCTTGCCAAATAACAGACTTGGCATTTAGGAGCATGTAAAAGCTGGGTGACAAACCACTGTAGGAGCGGTAATAGCAGTCAATGGAATCACCGAGAAACCATATGTCTACGAATACAATTTTTTACAAGTTCCTAAAGACCACTCAAAGGGGGGAATTCAACAACCTTTCTATACCAGTTTCCTAGCAAAAAAAAAAAAAGCCTGGCGTCTTTTACGTCGCCCTCGCCAACTTTTTAAAGGGGCGTAGCTTATATAAAAAAATAATTACACTATTACACTAGGCGTAACTTATAGTGGAAAGCTAGGAGCTGGCATAGCTTTTACTGTGTGACGTAGCAAGGTAGATGCCCATGCCGGACACCATACCTTGCCCCCCAGATCAGACTACAGCCGTCCCCAGGTTAGACTACCCCTAAATCGGACAATAAAAAATAAAATAAAAATAAGCTCTCACTGCACCTCTTCTCTTTTCCCCTCCGGGTTCACTCAGACGTACTACCGGCTTGGCTCATACAACATACTGACGTGGGGAGGCATCAAGACGTTGTACTGTCTGCTATGCAGTACTAGGGCTGGGCAATTAAATTGTAAAAAAAAAACGAAATGTGCAAGATGACGTCAGTTAAGTGTTTGATGAATCCACTATAATAAATAAGGGCTTCCTGGTGAAAGGATAGAGATCCCAGGATGAAGGCTAGAAGAAAACAATTGGTTCAATAAGACAAGTAAAATACCAGAACAGCCAGTTTGTTCTTGTAAGTAGAATTAACAAACACTACACAGGCAGTATAACAATAAATACATTTAAGCCCTGGCAACTCGGCCATATAATTATTTGATGGAGGTTTAGTGTGCAGCATCAGAAAAGACTAGTGATTTATTCCCCCCCCCCCCCCCCCCGGCTTCAACTGTATCTGCCTCCTCATCGCTCAATGCTCAGCGCAGACAGGCTCAAGGACTTGATGTTATCGTGCTAGTCTGTGCCGAGCCACACAGACTGGAAGAGAAGAGTGATCTCCTCCACTCGTCGTTGGAACGGGCTAAGGTTAGTATGTATTTTATTAGGCACTCATTCTACTGTGCGGAGGGCAGCCACAGGGGCGTTCTACTGTGCGGAGGGCAGCCACAGGGGCGTTCTACTGTGCGGAGGGCAGCCACAGGGGCGTTCTACTGTGCGGAGGGCAGCCACAGGGGCGTTCTACTGTGCGGAGGGCAGCCACAGGGGCGTTCTACTGTGCGGAGGGCAGCCACAGGGGCGTTCTACTGTGCGGAGGGCAGCCACAGGGGCGTTCTACTGTGCGGAGGGCAGCCACAGGGGCGTTCTACTGTGCGGAGGGCAGCCACAGGGGCGTTCTACTGTGCGGAGGGCAGCCACAGGGGCGTTCTACTGTGCGGAGGGCAGCCACAGGGGCGTTCTACTGTGCGGAGGGCAGCCACAGGGGCGTTCTACTGTGCGGAGGGCAGCCACAGGGGCGTTCTACTGTGCGGAGGGCAGCCACAGGGGCTACTCTAAAAATTTTAATACATGCTTGGACATTAGGGCACAATACTAATCTATCTAGGTGACTGTTGCTAATACCAGCGGTCTCTGTGTTTAGGTTGCACGTCTTGTTTGATAGGCGTCGTATACACGTGCACTCTGCAATAATTACTCAAGTCCGTTGGCCCGCTCTAAGCATTGGAAATTTTAACTCTTTGTTTGTTTTGTCTGTTGGTCCTTTTGCTAAATATAGCACAATAAAAATTACAAAATATTTTTAATGGCAGCTGGGAAATAAGGCTATTCCTTGCCTTCTTGGCATTTGTTTGTTATTGCATTGCATATAAGACCCGGACGCTGCTCGGCATCAGGACCTTAAATGAGCAGCAACACGCTAAGGGGATCCGGAGGACGGAAACAAATAGGAGTGGTGAGCATACATCTTTGAATTTTTCTGTCCGATAAAGGGGGTGGGTGGATGGCGCACAATTGTGGCGCAACAACCAGCTGAAAGATACACCAGATTTATTAAGAGGCTCGCACCTCTTAATAAATCAGTTGAATCTTACTTTAAAGTAGAAGATAGCGAAGTCTTTACCTTGCCAGTGTATGCCCGTTAAGTTAATGGTATAAAATATAAACAAATCAGCAAGCCTCACCTGAAACCAGACAAAATCAGGACAAAAGAACGTATGTACAATAAAATTCTATTTTCCCTGGGACTTACTAGTCGTCATAGTTGCCACAGATCTGCAGCTTGTAAGTTGCTCAGTTGGCAGACCTCCATGTCTGTCACAATAAATACTGAGAGGACAGGAGAGGCTGCTGAGAGCAGTTGGTGTCACAGCTGTGGCTCCTAGCACCACTAACAATGCCATCTTAAGATCAGCTTGTGCCCAACTGCAGGAAGAAGCATACCCAGCATCTGTCACCGTACGCCCTCTGTACAAAAAATACCGACCGGACAATTATCTTACAGATCATTTCCAAATTACCTCTATCTATATGGTCCCCCACTCCACTAGTACAGCCTGGTCTTTTACTATCAGGTGGGTGCAATTAAGCACCAATTCTGCAATCTCTTAAAGCAAAATATCAGGTGACTTTTCAGAATGAGCGGTCATATGTGTGTACATGAGAAATAACACTATTTCTGGCCATTATATGACTTCTATTCTGCATGGTTATGCAGTTTTCCCCTCTGCAGGCTTTAGCTCTGATTCTCCGTTTCTCTGAGCTACTGTGTAGAGCCTAACTGCGATCATGTCACGTATACATTGCTCGCATAGATAGGAGAGCAGGATTCTCCTCTTCTATCTCGCATATAGAAGCCACATTAGCACAGAGGACGTTATAGCGCAGTAATTAGCAGTGTAGCTGAGATTCCAACACTGGGGTGACATAGAAATCTTACCAGCAGCCTGCGTCTTTCTCACTCTGCTTTTGCTTCCTCCCACTGCTCATCCCCCCCCCTATAGACTTGTATGCAACGTGTCTATTACAGATTCATTCTGCTCCAGCTCCCTCCTCCCCTCTCCATGGACACACCCCAACTTTCTGCAGCCACCAATTCTGCTCTGTAACCAGGGACGGATTTTGCTTAACAGGAGGTGGTCAGCAGAAGGGAGACACCTAGTGGCAGTAAATTTACACAGAATTTATATGGATAAAACAACAACATTTTAACAGCAAGTAAATTACAAAGCAGTTCAATATCAGGTATAATATTAGCATAATTTGTTTGAAAAGTTAGTGTCCATTTGAGAAAGCTGTAATGCAGTCAGATGGGGCACTCAGCCTGGGAAGGGAGAGAGGCCAAAGCTCACACCGTGTGGGGGGACCGGCATTGCCAGCATATGGTAGCCAAGAGGTTCTGGTAAAGAATAAAAGTGTGTTTGGTGGTGCTGGGCAGGAGGCCTAAAGCCTGAAAGCACGGGACCCTGTTTTGTCTTTTCGGAGTGAGGAGATAATAAAACTGGCTCATGCTAGTTGTATGAGTCCCGTTGTGTTGGAGTAAACTTGCTTTGTGTGCCAACCATCTAACTGAAGAGGGTGATCCTGTGAGTGAATTTCGCTGAAAAGCTCACTTTAATACATATTGGCCCATCATTCATAAGTCTGGTGTTTTTGCAAAGGCGGCAGCTTGATTAATGTACACCAAATCTCTTGTAAATTGCAGTTCTCTTAAATAGTAACGGTCAGTAAACTTTTGACAAGTCATAGTGGCATGTCAGAAGTTTTGATCTGTGGGGGTCCGGGTGCAGAGATCCCCCACTGATCGCTAAAGCGAACGGGCAGAAATCGCTGACACAACTTCTTGGCCGCTTTGGCAAGCCTGGCCTGCCTGAAGACAGGCTCACATATAAAGCCATAAGTGTGCATCATCAGGCTGAAGAACCGCTCATAGACTTTTTATGTGTGAGCTCGTCTTTAGGCATACTAGAATTGCCAATCGCAGGGGAGACCACGCCCACTTTCCACAAGAAATTAGAAAAGTTGCAGCTTTTGCCGCTATAATTTTCCATATCATTATTTGTGTTTTTTTAAAAATAGGTATTACATTTTTAAACATATATATGGACAGACATAACATGATATCTGGGCACGAAGGCCCTTCTTTACAAAACACGCAACACGATGTGCTTTTCTTCAAGGATCTGAAGACCATACAATAAACATATCAGGCTAAGTTATAAAAACATAAAACCGTAAAAAAAACAAATAAATGTGCATTCTGCTGAAGCCAAAGTACCTACTCCAAACACATTAGAAACCTCCCGACTCCTGTTCCAAAAAGAAACTGACTTTCAACCTGCCCACTTTCAACCTGCCCACTTTCAACCTGCCCACTTTCAACCTACCCACTTTCAACCTACCCACTTTCAGTTTTCAAAATGATACCACTTTGTCACTGTAAATGGCATCATTAAATGTGTAATCTCTTGAGACATTTATGCTGCACAGTTTACGCCAAGAAACAGAAAATTGATTTGTAATCCATTGAATTGTTTTCAGTTTCATTATATCTATTTATGGAAAATGCTCGGTGACAACCACGTTGACTGCAATTACAGCTCCCAAAGCTGTTGCCCCTCTTTCTTAGTTGTGAATGTCAGATCTGTGTTAGTGGCACCCCTTTGTTCTGTTGAACGGTGGGTGCCCGTAGGGTCGGATCTAAGGCGCTCAGGTAGATAGCAGCACAATATATGTAGCACTGTAATGGAGAAAGGATATACTAGACATCCAATCAGATCAAGTACTTCAGTAATACAGCGGACTATACTTGACCTTAAAGGGAATGTATCACCTATATATATTTTGTTCCTAATTAAAACCAGATAGTGAAACAAATTTTTTTTTAAATTCTAATTTCTGTACATAAATTATGGGGGCAGCCATCTTGCTTGAGCTGTTAACAGCATTTAGAGATAGGCTTTACAGCAGCCACTTGAACCATAGGAACATGTGAACAGCAGGAGACTCATTGACTTCTATGGGAGTGTTGTGGGCATGCTCCGTGACCTGTGCAGGAAGGGATAGGAGAGGAGCTATGCCCATCATATTCTGTCAATGGTTGATCCTTTGTTATCTGTATAGAGGTGTTCGCTTTCTTTGCAATCCTGCCTGTGATCACAATGAGATGCCTGCTGAGAAGTGATCTCTACGGAACAGGAAGGGTCAGTCTATTGTGAGGCTCAGTGGCCAGAGTGAAAACGGCAAGATCTTAGAATTATTTTTTTTTTTTAATATAGATAGACATCGAAAAAGACAAAAATAAAAAATAAAAAATCACCAAAAATTTGTAACCTAACGGACAACTGTATTTGCAATGTGCTCAATGGACTTATTGTATGCATTGAATGTGAAGCATGTATTGAACACATCTGTTTTGTTTATATTGAGCACAAAAAAGTCAATGCAGTTAATAGAATACAAAAAATAAATACAATGAAAAAAAATTATAAGAGAACAATACATACCTTGTATGCTACGCTGTTTGATGAATCCACTATAATAAATAAGGGCTTCCTGGTGAAAGGATAGAGATCCCCGGGATGAAGGCTAGAAGAAAATAATTGGTTCGATAAGACGGGTACAAGAACAAACTGGCTGTTCTGGTGTTTTAAGTAGAATTAACAAACACCACATAGGCAGTATAACAATAAATACATTTAAGCCCTGGCACCTCGGCCATATATTTATTTGAAGGAGACTTCGCGTGCAGCATCAGAGGAGAGATGAAGGCTGTCTCAATCACTACATTAGTCGTCACTTGCAGAAAGATAACCCATTGCAGTCCAAATCCTCAGATCAAGCTATGATCAACAAGTGACATTATTGCTCTAAGCCAAGATCTATGACAAAGGAGCTAATACAACCACGTTAATACCCGTCAGTATGTCAGCGGCCTGTGCAGATAAAAATTCTGCAATCCTATTTATGAAAAAAAACAAAAAACTATTTTTTGGCTTTAGTTCAGACTAGAACAAGTGTGTTCTTGATAAAACTTTGTTGTTAAAGAGGCTCTCTAGGATGTTGCATTGATAATCTATCCTTGTCCATGGGCTGTGTCTGGTATTGCAACTCCGCTGCAATACTAGACACAGCCCACTGCCACGAATACTTTGGGGGACTACATTTTTTTGTAAACCTGGAGAACTCCTTCCTTTGACATCAGTGGGTGATGGGTTTGACAACTTCTGCTTAAACAATGCCAGTCTGCATCAGTTACCACTCACTTCAATGGGAAAAACATGATCACAAATGACCAAAGATGGATCCTTTTTTTCTCCTAATGAATTGATCAGGATGGATCCATTTTTGTGTGACAAAATGCAATTCAAGCCTAAAAGATATATAGAATGACTTACAATTATTACTGCACTATATTACACAATACTGGTGTAGCAGAGGCTGCATGTTCAATGCAATCAAAACTCTGGTGGTTTACCTGCAGTGCTATATAAAATACCAGGTGACGCATGATATTAGAGTGCCAAATGACAAACTCCGTATGGCCACATTGGTACTACCAATTTTAACAAATTATGTTTTTAGATATTCAATGTTGGCTTTCTAAATATGACATCCCATACCTCAGAATCAGCATGGCAACATTTGCGTTGCCGGTAGGTACTAGCATTAAGGTAATTCATGTTATAAGCCACGTCATAATGCATAGAGAACAGATCGGCATTGTAGGATCAGTGAGCCGGGTGTAACAGCATTATGTGCACCTGACTTTATGGCAAGCATAGCCTAGTGCATGGATTTGAAATAAAATACAAAGTTAGGCCGCTATACAGCGGTATTTGTCAGTATTTTGCATCAGTATTTGGAAGCCAAATCCGCGAGTTGCACGTACACAGAGAAAAAGTATGTTTTTGACCCTCTCCTGGTTTTGGCTTCCAAATACGGAAGCAAAATAGTGACCTAAATAATGGCATATAAAAAGGCCTAAAGTGATTTTGAATTTAGGTTAAAAAAAATTTGAAAGACTACGAGATTACTTGCTTGTTCCCTAAACTTCTACAGTCCCTACTACCAGTGAAATAAAACATGATTACTTAAGGCAAACAGCTTTCCCCACAGTCAGCACAAACACAATAGTAGCAACAAGAAACAAAATATAACACAAGCCTAAAGATACAGACGTGACTGCAGCCAACCCTTAATATCCTAAACCCACAACACAACCCATGTAGGACTCACTGGGGTCCAGGAAGCTGAGCTTTGTTGGTATCTTCACATTGTGAAGCTACTTTAGCGGTTCCTGCCTGTAATTTGGATGGAATAGGCTCTGTTCACACTGGCATTTTTTGCTCATCATAGGTTTCAGTATTTTTGATGGTGCGAAAAGTTTGCAGCGCCATGCTCGACATGAAAAATACCGGAATCACAATGTGAAAACCTAACAGACGTTATGTCAATGGCCTCAGTCAGGAAAAGTTGTTATTAGTTTGAAAATGGATCCACCACATACCTGTCATGGCATCGTTACGAATGAAAGCAAAGAAACTAGTGTCAACAGAGCCAATGAAATTCTTTCCACGAGTTAAAAAAAAAAAAAAAAAAAAAGATTTTTTTTTTTACCCTTTCCAGCTAATAATTTGGCTCATGGAAAGAAATTGCTGACCACCTTATTCCCTCCACGTTACAGGCAAGCACAGGGTCAGCTAATGCAGCTTCGCAGAGTGACGGGCCTACCAAAAAAAACAACAACTCACCATAGCTCTTAGAGGACTTGTCACTAGTTTAGTAATGCCCAATCTCCAAGCTAATTAATAGGCGCTGTCACGCTGATACTAGTGAAAATGGTGTCCCAAAATTTTTATTATTTAAAAAAGTTTAGCTATTTTTTCTAAATATGCAAATGAGCAAATACTTGACAAATGGGCGTCAACATCAACGAGTCTCCTGAGGTCGAGCCGCCTCAGACGCTGTCCTATCAGCATGAAGCTGCTTCACACAGTGTGAGAGACTGCGGTTGGTGGGAAGGGGGATCACTTCAAATAGCCATATCTCCGGCTGTGGACCGCCTAGATCAGATCTGGTGGCATATGAAAGACGAGATTCTAATCTTTCATATGACCCCAGTTCTAGATGCGACACAACCGGAGGTATCACCAGTTGAAAACAGTCGGGAATGGAAGGTGTATACTATATGATCGCACTGTGTTGCTGGGCTGGGAAGAGGAGAACTGTATGACTCTGATTGGACAACGTCATACAGAAAACATTACACTGCCCAGAGTGAAAAGAAAGAGTCACCTCCCATTTGACAAGTACAGCGAAATTAGCATATTTTGAAAAATGCTCATAACTTTGCAAATAAGTGTTTTAAAAAATAAATAAAAATAAATAAATCACACTGTAGTTATCAGCAGCAAAGCCCCTATTAGATTATTAATTCCCTATCTCTTAACTAAAGTAGTGACAGATACGATTTAGTCCTGACCCCTAGTGATTATAACATTGGGAAGGGGAGATAATGTAGTCAACTGTAGTCACACCTACATTTTTAGTATTTGTGTTGAGTTAAAATAGATTAATACCAATTACCTTTTTTTTCTGGGTTTTTGTAGCAATGGCACACCAAGACCTGAAATCCAAGGACAATGACATACCAGCCTACAAAAAGGAGTGAGCAGAACTAGTCTAGAAATGCTACGGTAAAATAGGAATGTTTCCCCTCACCAGTGCATCTCTTTGTAAGTTTGATTCCTCTTGTGTAAAGCATCACCATTGACCACGTCCCGATTACTGTTGGTTAGGACCCCTCCAAAATCATAAGGACCTGCAACGATTTAGCAACAAGGCAGATTCAGCGTGAAAGCTCCCCATCCTCCGCATGCAGTCTGCAGACCACTCAGGCAGCTTGAAATGTCAGATTTCGTGGTTAAGGGTGAAATCTGCCGGTATCTCATCGGTGATGAAAACATTTAATAAAATTTTAATTATTTTTTTTACATAATTTTCAAATGTGGAAGGCAGAATGGAAATTATAATCACATCAACACGTGATGTACAGGAAGATTTGCATCCCCAGATAATGAAAATTACACCAATCTGTTTATGCATAAAGCCACATGACATCTTTATTTATAAAAATTAAATTTACAGCAAAAATAAATAACCCAAAGAATAAAAATCAAAAAATCATATAGAATATAAAAATCATAAAAAAAAAAAAAAATATTAATTATATATATATGTATATATATGTATATATATATATATATATAAAGTTTTTTGGTTTTTTTTAAAATTAAATCTCACATAATTCCAGACTCTTACAATAACGAAATCCTAAAAATTACTAGGATGGTTTTGGTGACATCTTTGCAAATAAGGACAGCAAATATTTTTGTCGTCACATAGAATAATTACCTTCTGGGGTAGTTCATGGACTTGAATTTATCTTAAAACTTACACCAGGTTTAGGGGTTATATAACGGTTTGCGAATATAAAAGTTGTCAGTATATAATGTAAGCCTAATCGGTATATACTGTGTGCATTGCTTTGTGCTGCATCAAAACAAACGGACAGCAGCATTCATATGCATTCAAACCACTTCTAGTGAAGCTTGTAGTTATGGAATGAGATTGCATTATTCTCGCCACCAACAGGCCTCAGTGTAGGGGCAATTTAACAAGAACAGCAAAAGGTCTACCAATTCCATAGGAAACAAGGTACTCTTTAAATAGGGGAATCTTCTAGATGCTCTAATATCATTAAACTAAAGCGTGCAAGTGCATCCATTGAACACCCTTCAGTACCCAGGAAAATAACTTGCCGTTTATGTTTTTCCTCTCTGTGAGACCAAACTATTTTGGACAACCCGACAAGGTAAGATGTCCCCAGTTTTGCAGGCCACTTATTGCATTACATGTTGCCCAATAAAATCAATGGGACAAGCCGGGTCCTCAAGACGGAGAACTCTGCAATGGCACTCTGTTCTGGCTAATAGAGGGGTCAAACGTAAAGGCTATGGACACCATTGACATGGAAACCCTATATTTTTTTTATTTATTTTAGTGGTTACCTTGAGATAAAAAAAAAAAAAAAAGTTTCAGTTTCAGGCTGCAATCTTCATTTCTTCACTCATTTTCATACCCCCTGATATGCAGTTGAATAGAGTTTTAGACTATTCTCATGTGGATATGTCACTCCCAGTAACATATGCTGGATATAAGGTCCGCAAGTCAAAGATGCTGCTGCCTTCACTAGCTCTCACGTATCAGCACAGTTTCATTCTTGTGCTGCTTTCCACTTCCACAGCCCATGAGGGGGTCTCTTCTCCCTTGTGCTGATACACACAGATACAGAGGAATATGTGTTTTCAGCCTCCCTCCCACTGTAGAGTCTGCGTGGGTGCTCTGCTCTCCTCTCTCTAGTCTATACATAGTCTGTCTGATTCACCCTCTGATCCGATGTGCCTTCCACCTTTATCTACACTCTGCTTCAGTACAGTCTGTGTGATCTGCCCTCTGAAGACAACTGCTTTACTCCCCGTCCACACTGATCTGCCGAGTACAACCTTCTCCCTCTCCCTGCTACTAGATCTAACACAAAGAAGGGGAGAGCAGAAAGAGCTTTGTTAGAAGCAGTAGGACAACCAGCTAAGTAAAGGAATTACACAGAATCTATATAAAACAGTAAAACGGTAGGACATTTTTAATGAAGACTATTTAAAAAGTTGCTCAATTTTACATTTGAGAAGCAAATGAACAATTAAAAAAAAAAAATAGTAAAATCTGTGAAAAGGTGTCCATAGCCCCTTTAAGTTGTACTTGATCCCTTTTTGCTGTTTGAACTAGGATGTAATGTTTATAAAGTCTGGTAGATTGTTGCCTATGGGCTGACAGCATAGGGAAAGGGACAGATTTGTTGTGACCACACATTTGTTAACCAGGAGGTTCATGGAATGGTTATGGGATCATTTGGCTTGCAGCTAACTAGCTTCTTCTCGTTTCTTAATCACTACTTAAAGAGGCTCTGTCACCAGATTTTGCAACCCCTATCTGCTATTGCAGCAGATAGGCGCTGCAATGTAGATTACAGTAACGTTTTTATTTTTAAAAAACAAGCATTTTTGGCCAAGTTATGACCATTTTTGTAGTTATGCAAATGAGGCTTGCAAAAGTCCAAGTGGGCGTGTTTAAAAGTAAAAGTCCAAGTGGGCGTGTATTATGTGCGTACATCGGGGCGTTTTTAATACTTTTACTAGCTGGCCGTTGTGACGAGAAGTATCATCCACTTCTCTTCAGAACGCCCAGCTTCTGCCAGATCACGCTGTGACGTCACTCACAGGTCCTGCATCGTTTCAGACGAGCGAGGACACATCGGCACCAGAGGCTACAGTTGATTCTGCAGCAGCATCAGCGTTTGCAGGTAAGTAGCTACATCGACTTACCTGCTAACGCCGATGCTGCTGCAGAATCATCTGTAGCCTCTGGTGCCGATGTGTCCTCGCTCGTCTGACAGGATGCAGGACCTGTGAGTGACGTCACAGCGTGATCTGGCAGAAGCTGGGCGTTCTGAGGAGAAGTGGATGATACTTCTCATCAGAACGCCCAGCTAGTAAAAGTATTAAAAACACCCCGATGTACGCACATAATACACACCCACTTGGACTTTTACTTTTAAACACACCCACTTGGACTATTGCAAGCCTCATTTGCATAACTACAAAAATGGTCATAACTTGGCCAAAAATGCTCGTTTTTTAAAAAATAAAAACGTTACTGTAATCTACATTGCAGCGCCTATCTGCTGCAATAGCAGATAGGGGTTGCAAAATCTGGTGACAGAGCCTCTTTAATGGGGCCCACTACACCCACTAGTCCAGGCTAAGAACTAGCCTTGACAATAGGTTTCCATTATGACTTAAATTTCTACTAGGCAACATTGAATATACTACTAAACAAGCATATTACAATTTAGACAGATTTTTTTTAATAAAGATGATAGACTGAAGTAACTTATAGTATAAAAGAGAAGCAAAACTTTTCATAAAGAAGAAAGCAGAAATCTACTACTACATCACACAATTGAGAATACAATTTTCTTACTAATAGTTTGCAGTCCTCTGGGCATGACTAACAGCAATATAGACTAGATGTATTTTTAAAAATTTCTAAAAAACAGTCTGCCATGCTCAGCAGTGTTAAGCCATGCAAACTGGAGCTTGGCAATGGATAGCATGCTTCAGATAAAGGAATGCATGTTTAATCCAGCTGATGAGAAGTGATTTATGGATGCAGATCTTTGATCGCTCTTCTGGGATTTACAATTGTTTCAATGTCATGGTTCAAGCAAAGCCTCACCCAAATGGATTCTAAAACGCGCACATGAGTATTGAGTTTCTGGGTATTGGGAGTCATTAACACAAAGGAAATAATTGTGTAAATTGTTTATATCCCCAAATGAGGTTATTGCACTCCTCACCTACCTCACACCATCGGTGGCCATTTAGACAAATTATCGGTATACTTAAAGCTTAGCCCAAGATTAATTTATAATTGTTTAGTAGGATTCTGTAAACGCACTAGTTCCCCAATGCATTTCTATGATTGGAACGACGCCAATTTAGATAACGGAACCGCAGAGGGAAAATCAAAATCCCCAAGGCCTTATTAAGATAGTCTATTCTTCTACTTTTGATGGTATAATTGTATTTTGATGCCATTGAATTTGCACCTGTGACATTCTGCCTTTATTTATAATTGAATAAAAAATAATTTAAGGTCACTCTGCAGCCCATCAGCAGACAGAGTTTGTTTTATGACAGCTTATGTCTGCTGCAGTATAGGCAGAATACAAGTCACGTTAAAAAAAATAAAAGTCTGTATCCTGCTGCAAAGATTCACAGGGCACATGGAGATCCCTAATATACACGCATAGTCAAAGCCTTAGTAGACGATGTTTAAGTAATAATCACATTTCTGAGAAAATGTTGTTAGCGATATACCTCCAAGATTTTGCTTTACTATATTGGTTCACCAAATATTTTAAAAAGACCTGCTTTTTGGAAGTTGACGGCTTTGCATTAATGAAATGTGATGAGACAGATGAGCAATGGCAGCCGTGTTAAGATATGAATGTTGTGTTAGCCCCTGCACCACTGGAGGGGCCTGTATTACACAGCAGCAAACTAGCAATGCTCAAGACAAGCAGTCCTGTACATGCAGGTCAGGCTGCTCCAGCAGTGAGGAGCTCAACGCACAGCATGGAATAAAGAGAATTGAAGCCCTGTGAATGACAGGGAGCATTCCTTTATCGTACCTTCATAGTCAGAGCGACCTGTTGGGAAGACTCCCGTGGCAGACAGGTAAATCAGAAGGGCACTGTTTGCAGGCAACTCCTATAAAGGAAAAACAGTGATGGGGAAACGTATGTTATAGGATCATTAAAAAAAAAAAAAAAAAAAAAAAGAAAATTTATATATACACATACATACACACTACCGTTCAAAAGTTTAGGGTCACCCAGACAATTTTGTGTTTTCCATGAAAACTCACTTCTATTTATCAAATGAGGTGCAAAATGACTAGAAAATATAGTCAAGACATTGACAAGGTTAGAAATAATGATTTTTATTTCAAATAATATTTTTCTCCTTCAAACTTTGCTTTCGTCATAGAATGCTCCGTTTGCAGCAATTACAGCATTGCAGACCTTTGGCATTCTAGCTGTTAATTTGCTGAGGTAATCGGGAGACTTATCGGCGTTTGCAGGTAAGTCGATGTAGCTACTTACCTGGAAACGCTGATGCTGCTGCAGAATCAACTGTAGCCTCTGGTGCCGATGTGGCCGACACGATGCAGGACCTGGGGCAGGAAGTGAGTGACGTCACAGCGTGATCTCTCGAGAACACGCTGGGCGTCTGCACTGCCAGAAGCTGGGCGTTCTGAAGAGAAGTGGATGATACTTCTCGTCAGAACGCCCAGCTAGTAAAAGTAGTAAAAACGCCCCGATGTACACACATAATACAAGCCCACTTGGACTTTTACTTTAAACACGCCCACTTGGACTTTTGCAAGCCTCATTTGCATAAATACAAAAATGGTCGTTTTTTTAAAAATAAAAACGCTCGTTTTTTTTAAAATAAAAACGTTACTGTAATCTACATTGCAGCGCCGATCTGCTGCAATAGCAGATAGGGGTTGCAAAATCTGGTGACAGAGCCTCTTTAATATTTTCCTTTTATTAGCCAGTCTCAGATATGGCTTTTTCTTTGCCACTCTGCCCTGAAGGCCAGCATCTCGGAGTCGCCTCTTCACTGTAGACGTTGACACTGGCGTTTTGCGGGTACTATTTAATGAAGCTGCCAGTTGAGGACCTGTGAGGCATCTATTTTTCAAACTAGAGACTCTAATGTACTTGTCTTGTTGCTCAGTTGTGCAGCGGGGCCTCCAACTTCTCGCTCTACTCTGGTTAGAGCTCGTTTGTGCTGTCCTCTGAAGGGAGTAGTACACACCGTTGTAGGAAATCTTCAGTTTCTTGGCAATTTCTCGCATGGAATAGCCTTCATTTCTAAGAACAAGAATAGACTGTCGAGTTTCACATGAAAGCTCTCTTTTTCTAGCCATTTTGAGAGTTTAATCGAACCCACAAAAGTAATGCTCCAGATTCTCAACTAGCTCAAAGGAAGGTCAGTTTTATAGCTCCTCTAAACAGCAAAACTGTTTACAGCGGTGCTGACATAATTGCACAAGGGTTTTCTAATCATCCATTAGCCTTCTAACACAGTTAGCAAACACAATGTACCATTAGAACACTGGAGTGATGGTTGCTGGAAATGGGCCTCTATACACATATGTAGATATTGCATTAAAAACCAGACGTATACAGCTAGAATAGTCATTTAGCACATTAACAATGTATAGAGTGTATTTCTGATTAAATTAATGTTATCGTCATTGAAAAAAACTGCTTTTCTTGCAAAAATAAGGACATTTCTAAGTGACCCTAAACTTTTGAACGGTAGTGTATATATATATATATATATATATATATATATATTTATTTTTTTATATACGCACACATATATACGTACACACATACATAAATGTATTTTTTTTACAGAATAAAAAAATATAGTAAAATCTGTGTCCCTCAGTGTACATTACAACTCCAATATACTGTACTTTTACATAATTTTTCTTTTTAGGTAGTTATATCTGCCAGCTATATTATTAAACCCACATAGTAGGAGAAACACCATGCTACCCAGACTCACTTCTTTTTCAACTTGCAGCTCTTGGTAGCAGGGTTCCCCTCTATTACCTCCATTTGCCATATTTGGATTATTTTCCTATTTTAAAAAAAAATACACTTAAAAACGCACATAAGACTATACTGCCCAAAGTATGTGGACATGTGATCATTACACCTATATGAGCTTGTTAGAGATCCCTTTTCCAAACCACTCTCCTGTGAAGGCTGTCCACAAGATCTGGAGTGTGTCTGTGGGAATTTCTGCTCAGTCAGTCAAAAGAGCATTTGCGAGGTCAGACACTGATGTTAGTTTCGCTTGCAGTCGGCATTCCAATTTATCCAAAAGATTTTAGATCAGAATGAGGTGAGTGATATGTGCGGGCCCACTCGAGCTCCTCCACACTAATCTCTTTAGGTTAGGGCAACACGGTGGCTTTGACCGTGGCACAACAGTGGCAAAAAATCTATCAGATTTGGATTTCTTGCACCTGTCATGTCACTGTTGCGGCAAGCTTCGGGTCTCAACGCGACCACATTCACTTTCGTTCATTGTGATGCAGACAGGGCGACACAGATCTTTGGTTGCGCAACCTGCGTCGCGGCAAAAGTTGCCGTGTAGCCCTAGCCTTACTGGAAATAAGGAGCCTAGCCGAAACCCTGAAAAACAGCCCAGTTATCCATCCGCCACCAAATTTTACAATAGGCACTATGCATTCCAGTATGTAGCATTCTCCAGACATCTGCCCAACACGGATTCCTCCATCAGACTGTCAGATAAGAGAAATGTGATTGATCACTCCAGAGAACATGTTTACACTGCTCCAGTGTCCAGTGGCGGCGTGCTTTACACCACTACAGTCAACACTAAGACTTGTGTGCAGATACTCGACCATAGAAAACCATTTCATGAAGCTCCAGACGGAGAGTTCTTGTGCTGATGTCACTTCCAGGAGCAGTTGGGATCTCTGTAGTGAGTGATGCAGCAGAAGAGGGGAGATATTTACACACCACCTGCTTCAGCACTCAGCGGCCCTGCTCGGAGGTCGTGTGGTCTATTGGTTTGTGGCTGAACTCGTTACTGCTAGACTCTTCCACTTCACAATAACACTTATAGCTGTCCTGGCCAGATCTAGTTGATCAGAAATCTTACAAACGGACTTGTGGCAAAGGTGGCATCCTATGTGCCACGTTTAGTCACAGAAATCTTCAGTACGACCCATATTACTACCAATGTTGGTCTATGGAGATTGCATGGCTATTTGCAAGGATTGTGACTGAAACACCTGAACGCCATTAGGAGGGTGTTCACATACTTTTGGCCATACAGGCCAACCTAAATGCCCCACTCACAGGTATTAGGGCAGTACAAAAGGCAGGCAGCACCCATGAGGGTTAATTGAATTTTACGGTCAAGGTTGTATATTCGTTCTCAAGCATCACATTGCTCTGTAGGAGTAAGGGTATGTTCACACGGCTTATTTACGGACGTAATTCGGGCGTTTTACGCCTCGATTTACGTCCGAAAATGCACCTCGATAGCGTTGGCAAACATCTGCCCGTTCATTAGAATGGGTCTTACGATGTTCTGTGCACACGGTCTTTTTTTTTACGCGCCGATGTCAAAAGGCGGCGCGTAAAAAAGACGCCCGCATCAAAGAAGTGCCTGTCACTTCTTCAGACGTAATTGGAGCAGTTTTCCATTGACTCGATGGAAAAGCAGCTCCAATTACGCCCGTAATTGACGCAGCGAAAAACGCCTGCACATGCCATTACGGCTGAAATTACGGAGCGGTTTTCTCCTGAAAACAGCCCCGTAATTTCAGCCGTTACGGACGCTGCCGTGTGAACATACCCTAAGAGTAATATTGCTTGAAGTGGTGAATCTACAGGATCTGATAACCTAGTGTTAATTATTCAGACCTGTAATTATTCTCAATTTCCAACCAAACTCACTGCTACTAATAACAGTCTTGTTGATTTTTACCCGAGATCATTATTGGCTTTGAAATATTTTCATGCCCCACATTTAAAAAAGTTTATTGGGCCACGAACAAAGCTAAAATTCCTTAAATTATTAATGTCACATTTCCTAATGGAATAAAAGATTTTGCTTCATTATTTTATAAAGTGCATTTGTTTTGCTTGTTTGATATAGAGGATAATGAAATAACAAAATTATTTTTCTTTTAGAACATATAATTATTTAGATAACAGACCTTCAAATGAAAGTTGCGGTTTTGGTACCTGGTAAGACTATTAGAATAGCATAAAATCAAATCTAACTCTAAAGTGAAAGTGGTCACCTATTCCCCTTATACTTACCTAGTGCCCGCCGTTTTGGAGAACCATGGGGTCTTCAAGTGGTGGACTCCACCACACCTGCCCGTGTAATTCCCAAGCAGCAGTGGTCATAAGCTGCCTGGGATCCTGTGCAGTAAATAACTCTTCATGGGAAAGGGTAACCTACTTTTTTGGGGTAGATGCAGACCGCTGTAATTCCCTGTAAGGAGGGCGGGGGTAGCCCTCCCCTTGAATACACTTGACTCATAATTTAAAGTCCATTGTGTTCTTTGATCGCTCCTATTAGCCAAACGGCACAATACTTTATTACCGTTTTGGAGAACGAACAGATCCCTGTAATAAGCTGCCATTACCTAGGGCTTAAACTTTAAATTTCTGTTACATCAGGCATAACAACAACCATGTCCAGATATTTCTGTTACATAATTGTTATGGCCCCCCCCTAGTGTTCTCTTGAATCCCTTCTATGAATGTCCTCCTAATATGCCCAGTGCCCCTGAGTAGAAGATGCTTTTAGTGCACCAATTCTTATTGGCTGGCCTGCACAATAGCATGAATCACTTGGGCCACCAGTGTACAAAATGATCTGGCCAGTGGGATAAATCTACTGGGCCTGTGCATTTACTGAACACATTAGTTGGACGTCCAGAGACCGAATCAAAAAGGAACATCAGGATGCCATAACAAGTATGCAAAAGCAAGATCTAGAAATGGAATCATTAAAAAAAATGCTGCTAATTGAAAACTTGTTATTTTGCCTGATCCAACAGAGAAACGTAATATTAATCGTGGGACAACCCCTTTAATAGGGCAATTGGATAGGGATTTTCTTAGTGAGACAATCCCTTTAAGACTGGTGCGATGTGACCTACCATGTGCAAAGGCCTCTTACAAACATTGCCTGAGACAACCCCTAAACATGCACTAACCTTGAAAGATGCTGCAAGGAAGGTATATAGTTGACTGAAAGTTGGCTTATAGAGAAGATATTTATGTGGGTTCTCCCGTTTTGTAGGCTTCTCAGCAGGATCCTGTTAAACAGATGTGGCAAGGATGAAAAAATGCCACCAATATGATAGATCGAGATAGATATATAATACTAGATAATGTATCCTTTATATGTATATAATAAGGCCTTATGCACACAAACATGTTCGGTCCGTGACATACGGACCGCATGTTGGACACATTTCCCAGGCCGGGCTCCTAGCATCATAGTTATGTACGACGCTAGGAGTCCCTGCCGCTCTGTGGAACTACTGTCCCGTACTGAAAACATGATTACAGTACGGGACAGTAGTCCCGTGGGTAGGAAGTGACTCTCGGAGTCATACATAACTAGGATGCTAGGAGCCCGGCTCCCTGAATGGCGTTCGGCCTGGGAAATGCGGCCTGTATATCACGGACTGAACACGGTCGGGTACATGAGGCCTAAGCTTTCCTACACAGAACATTTAGCTACCTGCAATCCTGGCTTATTCATTTGAGAGGTCAGGTTCATCGGTTCTCTCTCCAGAGCTTGTAACATTCGGAACATGTCAATTGTCAGCTCACTGAACTTCACCTGTGGTGGAACGGGAAATAATAATAATTCTTGATTTATATAGCGCTAGCATGTTCCCCAGCACTTTACAATTCAGAGAGAACATGTACAAACAATATCAGACATTACATAGTGACAAAACGAAACAAAATCAAAGAGGAGTGAGGACGCTGCTCACAAGAGCTTACAATCTATGAGGAAATAGTTCTGCCTGAGAAAGACAGTCCGGCGTTGAAACGCGTAGCAATCTGTTTACCTTGCTTTTATGCAATAAACCAACTTTTATCAACCAAGCAGCGCCTACAGTAGCCCTCTTTTTTATTTTATTTTCTTTACAATGAGGAAATAGGGGGAGACCCAATGTAAAAAGTGCTTGTTCAGTACAATGGTCCAACCGTCTTGCAGTTCACATAAAGCTGCATGAGTTGGTCACCAGCCAGTATCTGTGTATGACATGAAGTGCATTAGGGTGAGGAGGATACTGCTGAATGAAGGGCTCAGTTTCTGATGGCTAATGTAATAGTGGGGGAACGTAAAGGAAAGGAGTCGGATTAGGGCATGTGATGGGCCGGTCTAAAAAGGTGTGTTTGAATGGCGTGCTGAAAATGTTTGATGTTGGTGTAGGGCATTCCAGAGGACTGGTTAAACACGAGAAAAATCTTGGAGATAGGAATGTGCGTTTCAGGTTATGGAGGATGTTAATCTAAGGTCGTTGGCAGAACATGGAGCACGGGTAGGGTGGTAGACCGAGATGAGGGAGGAGATGTAAGGAGGTGCAGCACGGTGGAGAGCTTTGTGGGCGAGACTAGTAAGTTTAAATTGTATTCTAACGAGAATGGGCAACCAGTGCAGTGACTGGCACAGGGTAGAGGCAATGATATAGTGGTTGGTTAGAAAGATGACCCTGGCTGCTGCATTCAGGATAGATTGGAGAGGGCAGAGTTGAGTGAGGGGAAGACCGATTAGTAATGAGTTACAGTAGTCAAGACGAGAGAGTGAATATAAATATACTAAACATAAAACAACTGCTTGACCCAGCAGCTATCAACGTCTTGCAATATAATTTCTTTAAATTTTAAAACATTCCAGAAATATGAAATCCAAAATTGCAATACAAAATGTAATGCTGGAGAAGGGGGCCAATTTACACAGGAGTAAGAGAATTGGAAATCCATAACAAAACAATGTAGTCCGAGGTTTTACAGTATTTCATTTATAATGTACCGTAGTTATAGAGGCTGTATACTTATGGTCACCCTCCGTTCTCACTCCCTAAGGTAAATTACTGGCCCTTGAACGGTCTTGCACCGGCTTTCCTGTAGTTTCCAAGTTAATAAACAAGAACTACTACATCTGTATGCTATCAATAATTTAAGGATTTACCAAAGCAGGACACAGCCCAAAATGAAAGCGGCTGAAAGAATACAATCTATTGGTTATGTAAGGGGTATTCCCATCTTATAAAGCGAAGGCATATCACTAAGACATGCCATCACATTATGATCAGTGGGGGTCAGACCTCCGGGACCCCACCGATCCCGAGAACGAAGGACTGCAGAACGGCTTTAGCACTGCAGCTCCTTTACTATTTTTCTCGTACAGGGGTACCCCGGCCACCCGCTGTGCAGGGAACTTTAGCAAAGTCCCATTTAAGGAAATGGGGCCAGTTGCAGATCCCTGCACAGCCAGGTGACCGGGAGAGCCGCTGTGCAGGGAAAATTTATGAAGGGACATCAGCTCTGCGAGCCCTTCAATCTCAGGACCGGTGAGGGTCTTCAAGGTCAGAACAAATGTATTGTGGCAGGTCAAGGAGACAAATGCTGCTTATCGCCCTCTCCCTTTGGCACAATCAGAGCATGCATGTTTATGGGGAAGTCGTGGTAGATGGCTAACATTTATCATGTGTGTACGGCCAGATTAAAGAGGTTTTCTAGGAATTAAACATTGATTGTTTATCATTAGCTTTCCTTAGGATAGCCCATTAATGTTTGATCGGTGGGGATTAGACCCCCTAGAAACCAACCGATCAGCAAAATGAAGGAGCCTCGTGCTACAGAAAGCTTGAATGGGAATGCGCTGCTGAAACAAGGGCAACGGTATATATGTACAAGCCACGGGGCCAGGGTCAACAATGAGGGGGCCTCATTCTGCTGATCGGTGGTAGAGAGGGCATAAAAATTTAAGCCCTGGAAAACCCCCTTTAAAAAATGACTCCTTTTCCTCCAACAAACTATTCAAATAGAAGTTAAACCTTGTGTTCTTGATCTACACCTACAGTGCTGTGAGAGTTTTTGCCCCTTCCCAATTTTTTAAGTTTGCATTTGTGTCGCACTTTGTTTCAGTTTAAACTACTTTTAATATTTCATTATGTTCAGCTCTACATGAAAAAGTAATTGCCCACTTTGCTATTAAATGAACTAGTTAACCAATTTCAATAGACATCTGCATTCAATTTGACTAGCCGGACCCAGGCATGATTTTTCCGGACCTGTTGAATCTAAACAACATCTTAAATAGATACCGTCTGGCAATGTGAAGCCGGCTAGGTGGTCTCAAAAAGAAGCAACATGATGCCACGTTCTAAAGAGACTCAAATACAGATGGGAAACAAGGTCATTGAAATCTAATCAGTCTGGAAAGGGATACAAAGCCATTGCGAAAGTCACTGGGACTCCAACAAACCACAGTGAAAGCCTTATCCACAAATGAAGAAACTTGGAACGTTGTGAACCATCCCGAGAGTCGTCGGCTTACCAAAATCTCACCCAGGGCGCAACGACAACTTATCCCAGAAGGTCAGAAAAGAGCCCAGGCGAATATATAAAGAACTGCAGGCCTCACTTGTCTCAGTTAAGGTAAATGCGTAAATGCACACAACTCCACAATAAGACAGACACTGGGCAAAAATGGAATCTAAGAAATTTGCAAAGTGCAAACAACTGCTGAGCAAAAAAAGAAAAAAGGCTAATCTCGCATCTGCTGAAGAAAATAAAATAAAATCTAGATGACTAGATGATCCCCCCCCCCCCCAGGCTATTGTCATCCTGCCAATTTTAGTTTTATCAATTATTTTTTCCCGGTTTAAGCTTTATCTGCATTTTCAGGATGCAGATACAGTGGAATCCAAAAGGTAGAGCAGGAAGCCGTAAGATCCCTGCTCCACCATTCACCGTATATCGCTGGACGTGAGGCAGTGAGGTAATCGCGCCTGCCTGTGCCGAGCTGCACAGACCAGAGGGCTCTCCTCCACTCATCATTGGAACGGGGTTAGGTGAGGTGTATATTATTATTTTAATCAGGCACTATTGGGGGCAGCTGTGGGGGTGTTATACAGCGTGGGGGCAGCTATGGGAGACTTTATACTGTGTGGGCTGCATACATGGGGCATTATACTGCGTGGAAGCTAGTATAACTCCCCTATAACTATGTAGAGACAGCTATGTGGGGAATTATTCTGTGTGGAGGGCAGTTATGGGGGGCATTATACTGTGTGGAGGGCAGTTATGGGGGCACTATACTGTGTGGGGAGAACTATGGGGGCAATATACTGTGTGGGGGCAGTGTCAGGGGGTATATCATATACAGTAGTATACAGCAGGCTCAGGGGATAAATATGAATTCAAAGGCGTAGCATGCAAATAGGGACATGGTATGCATAAGGGGTGGCCTAAAGAATCATAAATCGAGGTTGCATGTTCAATTAACCGTGATTTTGATTTAGGTCATAATTGCCTAGCCCTACTTTTGGGAAAATATTTTGTGGACGGAGGATTCAAAGGCAGTACTTTTTGGAAAACATGGGACTCGTTACATCTGGCCTAAAGCAGAAACTGCATTCCACCATAAGATCATGCCAGCAGTCAAACATGGTGTTGGTAGTGTGACGGTCTCGTGTTTTTTTGCTTCTGCAAAATCTGCATGACTTGTCATGGAAGCATGAATTCTGCGCTCTATCAGAAAATCTTTAAGTGGAATGTCCGCCTGTCAGTTCGTGACCTAAAGCTCAAGTGCAGTTGGGTTATGCAACCAGACAATGATCCGAAGCACTCAAGCAAGTCCACCTCTGAATGGCTCCGAAGAAACAAAATGAAGGGTTTTTTCCTGACTTGAATCCCATTGAGATGTTGTGTTAAGAACTAAAATTGGGCATTTTATGCTCTAAAACCGTCCAATGTAGCTGAATTAAAACAATTCTGCAAAGATGAGTGGCCAAAATTCCTTCGTAATTGATGTGACTCATCGCAAATTATCACAACCATTTAATTGCAGTTGTTACTGCCAGGGGTGGCACAACCAGTTATTAGGTTTAGGGGGCAATTACTTTTTCACATAGGAAATATAGGTTTTGTATAAATCTTTATCCTCAATAAATGGAATGATCATTTAAAAGTTGAATTTTTTGTTTACTAGTGATGTCTTGATCTTATACTAAAATTAGTTGGATAATCTTAACTGTTACAGAAAGGTCGCCAAGGGGAAGTAAGGAGCGCGCTCCATACTCGACGGGTGACTGCTGTGTTACACAGCCGACACTCACTCCAGCGGGCAGAATCAAAGTTCACTGATTCTGCCCATTTAACACCTTAAATGCCCCGGTCAATCGTGACCACGGCATTTAAATAATTAGACTCAGAGGGTTACCCCCTCAAACACGCCATTGCGGAGACCCTTGCAGTTATTAAGGATATTCCGGGGGGGGAAAGAGTCCCAGACCAAATGGATATACTGCCAAATTTTATAAAACATTGACAGACTGTTTGGCGTAGATAAAAAAGATAAAAAAGTTATGGCTCTCAGAACATGGCGACACAAAACATAAAAAAAAAAATAAGAAAAAGGGTAAAAAAAACAAAACAAATTTGGTATCGCCGTAATCGTATCAACCTGTAGAATAAGGTGCACATGTATTGATGTCGTAAAAACAAAACCCCCCCCCCAAAAAATGGATAAATCGCTGTTTTATACCCATTTCACCCCACAAATATTATTTCTCCAGCCTTCCAGTACAATAAATGGTGCCATGAAAAACGACAACTCGTCCCACAAAAAAAACAGATTAGCAAAAATGTAAGAAATTGGTTGAGGGGCAAATACTTTTTCACAGCACTGCATATGGCACTTTTGACTCATTTAGCGTCAGGGAATTATAAATAATATGACGACCACATCACCAAAAATGTTTTGTCGATTGAGAAGTCGCCTTTTGAAATATAAATAAACTCATGTTTGGTATTTACCCACGTACATCCAATAGAAAAAGGAAAAAAATAAAAAGGTTTGCAAATTTAGATAAAACAGCTTACAGTCTTCTCACAAGAATAACGAAGGGCTCATGAACATGGCCATGCCCGTGATCTCAATCCGCAAATACGGGCACAGCTGGCCGTGGACAGCCACCCGTATTTTTGGCCCGTACACAGTTTGGGCGCACGGACCGTAAAAAGCAAAAGATAGGATATGTCCCATCTTTTGCGGAGGCTTTCTACGGCCCCTACACCTTCCCGCAAACATAAGGGAAAGTGACAGTGGTCAATAAAACTAAATTGGTCCGTAAATTGGGGACCGCCATTATAGACCGCAATTACGGACAAATTCTATGGTTCTGTGCATGGTGCCTTACCAAGTGGCGCTGGAGAAAGTCTATACTAATGTGGTCAATCTGAAATCTTTCTCACCTGATTATTGCAGTTGCCAATGATGAGAGCATCAGCTAGCATCAACTGTCCCACGACCATGCCCTGCTCCAACACGGGTCCAGTCCCCTCCGCCAGTCGATTTGAAATTATTACAATGGTGTTGTCATCATTTAAAACCATCACAGGATCTGCCTGCCAATGGAGAGAAGCTGAATTAGGTGAAAAGTGCATCTTTATCACGTGGTAATACCCAACTGCTGAACACAGTCTGCCGTAAAAAAAAGAAGATCCATCAAATATTAAATATATTCACGTTGATATCTCAGGAGAGACGATCTGAAGGCCATGTGAAATGAAACCACTACGACCCAATCATGAGGGAATAATTGTAGAGCCTTGGAACTTTCCGACAGTTCATCAGCCTGTGCCGTCTACCACTTCATTATTTAGATTAAATGTAAATGAGATGCCATGCGGAAAGAATCGTCTCGGGAGGAAAACAAGGATTTTTCATGTACTGGATACGTTCTTTGAAGCTGGAATGAGGAAATGATCTGCAACTTTTACACTGTGGCTAATGCATAATGTATAACCTGGCTAATCTCTGTCTAAATATTGTATCTGAACCCCTAATAGTCAGCTATGAAAGAACAGCAAGCCCATACTAAACATTCTTCAGACTCAGACCACTGATGATAAAGGAGTCAATTCCCCATCGTTAGTTAATGGTTTTAAGCCTCGATAAGCGCCAGTTGCCACTTACACTGAATGAAGGGTCCTTCTCAAATAAAAATACCTTCCTCTTTTGGTGCCCTCGAAAGTACAGAACCCTAAATTTGAGGATTTACTTGTTAAAACTCGAGCCCTGCCCTGTAAAAAACATGATCCAGATCTTGCCTTGAAGCAAAGGTATCAATAACAGAATTAATTGCCACCCCATGACATAAAAAAAACCAATAACATTTCCTTGAGTTGACTTTCCCAGTTTAGTTATTAAAAATCCTAATCCGTTACATATGTTAAAGTAGCTGTCCAGTCAGGAGCTAAAAAATGATATGTAAGTCATTAGACATAGGTGATTGTTACCCGCTATTTATTTCCCAAAGTGCTTGCCGCTTGGCTGTCTTTTAGCTCCGCTCCATCAGGGCAGGGCTGTGATCTGGGACTACAGCTTAGCTCTAGTGCCTACAGGGAGTCTGAGGTAGTCACACATCCTGTCCTATCATTGGTTCAGGCTGCTGCTACCACTCCCCTACTGCAGCTCTGACTCTTCAGATTGGCTGCTGTGTATAAATGAGGTCAAAAGCTCACCTGGAAGTCTGTACATAGAGAGCGGATTTCCATTTCAGCAAGGGCAGAATGATTATAAACCAAAGACTACTAAGCCCCCAGTGAAAAAAAACAAAACAGATTATCGGGTAATAACTATACATAAACTGAGGCAACTGAGCCTTAGTAAGAGGGACCCTGGGGCGTACCTTTAAAATAACATGTGATACATTATTTGTAAAAGAGGAATGGTCTAAGACCAACTTGTGGCTGTTGGGGCATGCAGGGAGTTGTAGTTTGCCAACAGCTTGGCCGCCACAGATAGGAAACCACTGGTCTACCACTATGCTCCGTGTGTGGACATCTTAATTACAATGGTGATGACTGGATAGCGACTATTTCAGGCCCTTCATATATATATATATATATATATATATATATATATATATATCTAGGCTGTAGTTTAAAAATAGGAAATATACGAACCTCAATGAATGCGGCTACTTCTTGAAGTACAAGATTCCATTCCAGTTGGTCCTCTGTATTGAAACGATGCGTATAGTCCTCAATTTCATCTGACAGTTCCTAAGGTGTAAAAACCATTGAGACCACATGGTTCACAACAAAAATATAAAATGATCGATGTATGTGTACAAACATACATATCTATATACACAAGTAGTGTATTAAAATACAAAAACGTTCACTCCAGGATTCGTGAAGCCATTCCTCTAAACTACCGTGTCAGAAGCGCGCACAGCGTGCATAAGAATGACATACCCCAAGCAAAAGGACATGAACCACTAAAATGAAGAGTTCCGAGTCCATCAATTACCTTGACTAGGTCTTTAACAACATCCATTTTATTGAGTAAGAGGCAGACGACGATAAAGCGAGCATAGTACCGCAACTTCTTCACCACCAGTTCAGGTCTAAAAGATAATCACAAGTTGGCGTTATCCTAGGAGGTTTCTTTTCTTTTTGTGGCTGACATCATAAAGTACAACCCTACATATAACCCTTTACAATGAAGCACTCATTCATTACTTAGGTCATTAGAAGTTGCAGCAATTCACCTGAAGAACAGGTAAAAATAGTCATTCAACAGCATGTTGGTATATGTACACATTCATACTCTATACAATGTGGGGCCCCTAGGGGCCCTGCTATATACAAGCCTGAATATCAATATTCATTATGCCATGTTAGCTTATATTCATTGTGAAAAACAATTTTACATTAATAAAAATAAATGGAAACTTTCTAGAACCTAAATGTATTATTTCCGCATTCATTTAGCGTTTTTCTTTGGACTACGGTATATAAAATCGCATTACTGCAATATTAATCCTATCATGGTAATATAATATTGTGACAACCATTCTCCTGGGTGCTTTTTATAACCTCAACCACTTACCTATAATCTTAGAGTAAAACCAGTGTCACTCATCCATAATACAACTGCATTTTAGAGTCGGAGATTTAACGGCAGGGATCACGGTGGTGGGTTCAGTAGAACCGTGTGCGGTCTAGAAGATGCGGCCACATTACAGCCATGTGAAACCAGTTTATTAGGTTATGTCTATTCGTATTTACCAAAATGTAATACTGAAATGGGTCCCAAGTAGCAGAGATATGGCGAGTAGTTTGGTGGGTTCCTTACACTATTTGACCTGCCCTATGCCATGGAGGGAACAAGGTGATCAGTTTATTTTTTTCTGTTATAAAATAGCGGCTTTGCAGGGTTAATGAGTCCACATGGAAAGGTGAGCTATTTTGTGGTGTGATAGGATCTGTTGCTATGGTGCTGTACCTGTGGGGGGACATGGCCCAGAGCCAAGGTGATTTAGCCGCCTTGCAGCAGGTGTTCTCTTGGGCCCCTGGATTGCTTTACGTGCAGGCGTTGTGTTGCGGCGGTTGCCGCCATGGAGTGCTGCTTTTAATAGAGTAGGGACCCACTTTGCCGTGAAGTGGCAACTGGGCTTTTACAGTTTGATCAAAACGTTAACCAAGGACCTCATTCATTCTGTTGCTGATAAGCTAAATTGAGACGTGTGAAGTGTGTGTACAATCCAGGTTTTGATTCTCCCTTGTTGGATCAATGAGTTAAAATTGGATATATGTTTGGAGCTGCTATTTTTTTTATTTAGGGAAAGATCATAATAAGCGACCTCCTTGTTCCATCAATGCCACAGGTAAGGTCAGGAACGCCTAAAACTGCTCAACAATGTGAGCAACCCAAAAAATAGCTCCTCATATCTTAGCTTCCTGGACCACTGAGTGTGACATGGGGGAATAGAGGAAAAATGGGGTTAACTGTTAAAGGGAACCTGTCACCAGCATTTCACCTATTAAACCAGCAATACCTGGTGGTAGTGGGTAAAAAAATTATTTTTATGTTACCTATAATTATCTTTAGTCGGCTCTGTACCTCTAGTATTCAGATTTTTAGTGTTCAACTTCATTAGAAAAAAAGTCATATCTTCATTCCTCAAGCCTTTCCGAGTTAACCCCGGCTCTTTACTTTTAACGGCAGCTACTCGCCTGTTCTGTTCTGGTGCGCGTGCACAAAGGGACAGCATAGCGGTGCCTGCGCAGTAACTAGATTTGAGACCTGGATAAAGCAGGGAAGGGTGTCGGACAATACATGACCGGCATATGCTCGCTACCTCAGACGAGGTTTTCTCACTCAAGGTGGGCCAGTTTTCGGCGGTGGGCGGGCATAAGAAGAGGAACGAACGAGACTGACAGATTATTACATTAAAAGGCGCAAAATGTTTGCAGACTATTATTTGCGGTAGGAGGAGTTTAGGAGAGGGGATAACGCCAATTAACTTTTGACAGCAGCGGCCAGCGAGTGGCGAGTAGAGTTCAATAAGTGAAATGCTGGTGACAGGTTCCCTTTAAGTGCTTTTATTAGGCAGCCCTCACACATCATGAGAGAGGGAACGGGAAGCAACTGCAAGTCATTAATAGATATGGGACTGTTCACATCTGAATCTGAGGCCCCGTTATGGGCTTCAGCCTTCAGTCACACAATTCATTGTTTTTGCCGGACCAAATAGTACAGCATGCTGCTGGAAAAACAGTGTAAACCATGACCGGGACCCAACAGAACCCATTAAAGTCAATGGGTTCTGTTGGGTGCCATTGGTATTCGTCATGCAATCGATCCAATAACCGAGCAGAACGTCCTAACCAAGATCAACGATTAAGAGCCTCTGTCATAATGGAGAAGGTAAAAGAAACTTGTTAGCAGTATTGAGGCCTAAAAACGTCTCCTGGTAAGTCACCTAACTCAGGTTCCAAAAAAAAAAAAGAAGCAGAACCTGTGCTGAGAAAGGCTGGCCCCCACGGTCTTAAATGGTGCTCGCTTCCAGCTCCCCAGGCTCCTACTTGTGAAGAGAGCGATCCCAATGACATTATATTAAAAATGTGCTCATAGCGCGGTTCCCTAATCAAACTTTACTCCTAACTATTCCAAGCAGAACGGATAATGCTCGAATAAAAGCCTATCCATATATGATCGGATCAGTTATTCTCTTTATCAACAAATTATTTTACTTGGTTCACAAAAGGCATAAGAAAACAAATGGAAGCAGAATACAGCGAGTTTTACAGTAGACAATCTCCCTTCTCCATAGGATATAGGACTGTATTCCCAGGCTCCGGCCCTGTTCATAGTTTTTTTGCCTATGTTTTACATATAGGTCAGGATAAAGCTCCTGTAGTAGTTTATTTAGTCTGACGGATGCCTAACAGTGGCATCAGTCAAAGACTAATGCCATGGAGAGCTAGTGACGTATACGTTAAATGGGTACCATATTAGTCTATTGGTGACGGATGCCACTATTAGGCATCCGTTTAACGTATCCGTTGCCTCTAGACTAGAATGCCATCAGCTTAATGTATACTTCATGAAAGGCTATGGGCTTTTTAACCCCTTCCCCCTGCTGGCATTCTGGGCCCTAATGTCCAAGCCATTTTTTACATTTTTCCATTGTCACATTCGAAGAGCTGTAACTTTTTTATTTTTGCGTCGGCATAGCTGTATAAGGTCTTGTTTTTTGCGGGACGACTTGCAGTTTTTATTGGTACCATTTGAGAGTAGATGCGACTTTTTGATCACTTTTTTTCACATTTTTTTTAAGTCAGGATTAACAGAAAACAGCAATTTTTCCATTGTTTTTTATTTTATTTTTTACGGCGTTCACAGTGCGGGTTAAATAATGTAACAGCTTTATAGTCGGGGTCGTTACGGACGCGGCGATACCAAATATGTGTAACTTTTTTGCTTTATTGTAGTTTTTTTTAATAGTAAAGCATTTTGTAAGGGGAAAAAGTGGGTTTTTCATTTTTTTGTTTCACTTTTTTTTTTTTATTAACTTTATTAAACTTTTTTTACTTTTTTACTAGTCCCACTAGGGGACTTCCCTATCCTCCGATCGCTATTATAATACACTGCAATACTTTTGTATTGCAGTGTATTACTGACTGTCCGTTTAAAACGGACAGGCATCTGCTAGGTCATGCCTGCGGCATGATCTAGCAGGCATTCACTCCAGGCAGACCTGGGGGCCTTTATTAGACCCCCGGCTGCCATAGAAGACACAGACACTCGGCGATCGTATCGCCGGGTGTCAGTGAGATGAGAGGGAGCTCCCTCCCTCTCTCCAAAACCATTCAGATGCGGTGCCCGCTATTGTGCACCGCATCTGAAGGGTTAAACGGGTGAGATCGATACTAATATCGATCTCACCCGGCAGAGCAGGGACGCCCCCAGCCCTCTGGCAGCTGAGAGCAGGGAGATTTCACGGCTCCCTGCTCGGTTTACTTTATTCTACAGCAGCGCCGTAGAATGGCGGCGCTCTAGAATAAAGCCCACTAATGACCGCCGTAAAAAGGCTTATCGGCGGTCATTAAGGGGTTAATAACCTTTAACATTAAACCTATACCTGTGACGCATGCCAAACAGGAGAATACGTAACTCATAGGCTCCCGTGTAAAAATAAATAAATACTGTGCAGAACACTTTTTCACGGGATCTCTAATGGAGATCTATGAGCACATTTAGCGAAAATGTGATGTAAACAGAGCCTCGGCCATCCATATGCCCAACTGATGGATCAGACGTCAAAGATGTTTTATGAATAAGCTGGTAGGTCGACTTCCCATCAAATATCCAGCTTCCCCCACGCATTTGTACCTGTCGTGCAGAGTTATTCTCATGTCCATGAGACCCTCTGCAGTAATCTATCCTGACAACCAATGTCAGCAGCTTAAGGGCCGCCGACAGCAATGACTGAATGAGGCGAAACACTTCATACTTTTAAAAACGGACAAGTGGTATTTAAAGCAAAGTAAAGAGACGTGAAAAGGGGTGAGGCCCAAAACATGGTGAAAAAAACCAGTCAGCAACTTGACAAAACACAAGCTATGTAATAAAGATTTTGTAGTAGTGACGGGCATATTCACCATATAGATGTCCTTCATTGCTCTTGAGACTACTCATTATTAAACCCATGACGATAATAGTTTAATCATCTTTACAAACTGGTAATAAACGATCAGGGATATTTCCACAAAAGATATCACATATCCCATATACTGCAACGGCTAAAGACGCGCGCGCGCACACACAGCCAGATCTCCCCTTCTCCTCCTCAGGAGACCAGCCGGTTCCTGCAGCTAAATCAAAGGACCTTCGTTTTACGAATAGATGGGAATCCCACAGGTATCCTATAGATTGGTATTCTGAGGAGACATTTATGGCCTATTTAAACAGAGTTATCCGGGGTTCCTAAAATGTTATCCTAATGGCCGCAAATGACGTGAACAAAATAAGCCGTACTCGCCTAAGCTTTCCCCCGGGATTCCAGCGCTGATGCTCCTGCAGCCCTCCCGGTGATTGTGTACATGCAGGCAGCATGTGACCCCTGAGCCCTCTGATTGGCTAAACGGGAACATGCTACATGCATGTAAACAATCGCCAGGAAAAAAAAAAAAAACAAGCTTAGGCGGGTACGGCTTGTTTTGTTAATTCATGTAATTTTCAGCCATTTGGAAAAAAAAAAACAAACAGGACCCCGGAACCCTTTAAATAGAGAGGGGGAGGAGGCTTGATTGCACCCAAACTGTACTTATATATCTTAATATGTATTTATTTTTTTAATATTGAAATTTAGGTCTGAAGTTTGTGTAGAAGTAAAAAAAAAATTACATGAAGATTTTCACCTTCTGGAAAAATACTTCAAACAACCACCTCTAGAGGGCAATAACGGACGTGCTCTAAACGTTTCCAGATTGTAATAGGACATCGCAATATCTCCGGGTATGAAATTTATGTTGCGAAATTATATCAATAAAAGAAATCAATGTAGCAGATCAATGTAGATATAGATAAGCAGGGTTTTCATATCTTACCTATCCTCTTTGGTGACCTGGGAATAATAAGATCGCTGTCGAATTGCAGAGTAGAAAGAGAATGCTTCATTAAGGTAACTTGTCTCTGATGTACGAAGGCTGGAAGAGAAGCAAAGTTTATACTCGCCCTTACATATACAGGTCATTCACAAGGATTTAGAATATCTAAAAGTTAATTTATTTCAGTAATTCAATTCAAAAAGTGAAACTCTCATATTATATAGATTCATTACACACAGAGTGATCCATATCCTGCATTTTTTTTAATTTTTTTAATGTTGATGATTTTGGCTAACAGTTAATGAAACCCTAAAATGTAGCCTCGGAAAAATAGGATATTGGGTAAAAGTTGAAGATTGTAGCCTCATGGCGTCACACTCTAATTAGCTCATCACCACAAAACACCTGCAAAGGTTTCCTAAGTCTTTACAAGGACTCAGTGTCCAAAGTCCTGTTTTCAGATGAAAGTAAATTTTGCATTATATTTGGAAATCTCGGTCCCAGACTCTGGAGGAAGAGTGGAGAGGAGTCAATCCAAGTGTCTTGCGGTCCAGTGTGACGTTTCCACAGTCAGTGATGGTTTGGGGGCCGTGTCATCTGCTGGTGTTGGTCCACTGTGTTATATCAAGTCCAGAGTCAGCGCAGCGTCTAGCAGGAAATTTTCGAGCACTTCATGCTTCCCTCTGCTGACAAGCTTTATGGAGATGCTGATTTCATTTTCCATTAGGACTTGGCACCTGCCCACACTGCCAAAAATACCAATACCTGGTGTAATAACCACAGTATCACTGCGCTTGATTGGCCAGCAAACTCGCCTGACCTAAACACCATGGAGAATCTATAGGGTATTGTCAAGCGGAAGATGACACCAGAAGGCCGTAATCAAAGCAACCTGGGCTTCCATAACACCTCAGCAGTGCCACAGGCTGATCGCCTCCATGCCACGCCGCATTGATAACACCTCAGCAGTGCCACAGGCTGATCGCCTCCATGCCACGCCGCATTGATAACACCTCAGCAGTGCCACAGGCTGATCGCCTCCATGCCACGCCGCATTGATAACACCTCAGCAGTGCCACAGGCTGATCGCCTCCATGCCACGCCGCATTGATAACACCTCAGCAGTGCCACAGGCTGATCGCCTCCATGCCACGCCGCATTGAGAACACCTCAGCAGTGCCACAGGCTGATCGCCTCCATGCCACATTGATGCAGTAATTCATGCAATAGGAGCCCTGACCAAGTATTGAGGGCATATACTGGACATGCTTTTCATTAGGACAACATTTCAGTTTTAAAAATCATTTTGGAAATTGGGCTTATTTACTATTCTAATTTTCTGAGACACTAAATTTTGGGTTTTCATTAACGGTTACCATAATCATCAACATTAAAGGAAAAAAATGCTGTGTGTAATGAATCTGTCTGTTACTTTTTTAATTTAATTACTGAAATAAACTTTTTGATAATATTCTAATTCATTGAGAAGGGCCTGTAGGTGCATAACCCTAGTGCACATATTATGCATCATGTTCTGCAGTACATCAGTATATCTATTCTAAATCTGCCACTGCCGACAGCCATATATTGCAAAATCAAAATTACATACACGCGAGTTCTATTTGCACATTTATTTTTAAAAAAAACCCTTCCTTTGGCAGATGAAGGTAATGCAGTTTAGGCTCTATTCGCACTGCATTTAAGGTGAACGTTTGCGATACAAGTCAATAAAAGCTTCCAGTATATACGCTGAATGTGTCCATGTTTTTACTGTATTTAACTACACTTTCTATAAGGGAATCACGCAAAAGAATGAGTGACTTGTGCAACTGTATGGCACTGAAAACGTCCAGCCTGTTGGAGGCTGAATGAAAAAGTCCAAAGTGCCCATCTCCGTTCCAAACCAGAGCGAGTGCAGAGTTGGGCAAGTGATCTAATACGGACGATTTGTTATGTCTTTACTCTAAGGGAAGTGACACTTAAGCAACAAACAGCATTATGGGAGTTTTCACACCAACAATATTGGTATGTTGATCAATTTCTGATCGGTCAGATTTTAAAACATTTTACAGGGGCCAATAACCTGGCAAGCGAGCGTTCATTTGCTCGCTCATCTGCTGATCGCTGCCCTGTTTACAAAGGGCAATTATCGGGAATATGCGTTCTATGAACGCTCGTTTGCCCGATATTTGGCCAGTGTAAAAGCCTAAACCCTCTACTGCAAGAGTAACCAACATGGTGTCCCTTATTTTAATATTCAAAAGGATTACTTTAAATATATTTAAATAAACTTACTCCACATCAGTTGTAGGGCCTTAACGGAGTTCACAGTTTCGTCACTAGCCATAGATCATTAAAAGGGTTTTCTAAAATTAACAAAAAGGTTAAATATTGCTAAAACCGGAATATAACCCAAATTGTAATAAACCCTACTAAAGTAATTCTGTGCTATTCCAACCGACGGTACCCAGTTCATCCTGTTTTTCATATGCGATGATATGGCAGCCATGAGACGTCACGTGACTTCAGCAGAGACAACCTTATAACGGTGGGCCTCGTTTGACTGCTGTGATCACGTGACGTGACATCTTATGGATGTCACTATCACGTATGGTTGTTCAACAGGGCCAACTTGGAGGAAGAGTGCTTGAGGTGGAGGATTGATACAGAATTACTAAAAAGTATATTACAATTTGGTTTAGTTATTAAAGAGGCTCTATCACCACATAAGTGGCCTATCTTTTACATAATGTGATCGGCACGATTTTAGCTTTATGCTAATGACTTTCTTAATAGACAACTGGGCATTTACTTTTCACCAAGTGAACAACGCAGGATCACTATGTGCGGAGTAAATGAATGGAGAGAAGTGTATGATGCTGATTGGTCGCTGATTGGTCAGCGTCATACACTCCTCTGTACAACGCCCACTTGGTCAAAAAGTAAAAACACGCCCAGTTGTCTATTAAGAAAGTCATTAGCATAAAGCTAAAATAGGTCATAACTTGGTGAAAATAGATTGTTTTTCTAAATAAAAAAACACTACTGTAATCTACATTACAGCGCCGATCACATTATGTACAAGATAGGGCACTTATGTAGTGACAGAGCCTCTTTAAGATACAGGGAAACCCCTTTAATGACCCACATTTTTTTTTTTACAATTGCAAATATGTGTATGGTACTAAAAACACTATAAATCTGACCTGTCGATTTAACCTTTTTTGCAGTGGTTAGCGATAAGTGCTATGATTGTAGCGTTAACATAAACAGCAGATCTATAAGGTCTCCTATAGAGCAACGGAGGGGAGGCGCGGTATTCGGGGATATATACTTTACTTTGATTTTTTTCAGTAGTGTCATGTAAAAAGTGGTGGACTCAGAGAAAGCCTGTGAGTCCTGCTTCCCCCGCCCACAGAGAGTTGATTGACAGCTTTTCCTTTATGAAGGAGGGGAAGCAGAACTCTCAGGCTTCCTAGTCATTTCAAGGGAACGATCTATTCCTGTATGACCCCTTTACTGTCAAGTATTCTAAAAGCAAAACTTAAAAACGCCCGTAATTATAAGCCGTAATTATGGCCCCATAGACTATTGGCCACGGGTACCTTCCCGTATGCTTACGGGAAGGTGCCCATGCCATTGAAAAATATGGAACATGTCCTATTTCAGGCCGTAATAACGGCACGGGCAGGCCCATAGGGGTCCATGGGGCTCCCCTAATTACGGGTGGCTACGTGTGTGCACCCGTAATTACAGGAGCGTTGCTAAGCGACGTCAGGGGATAGTCACTGTCCAGGGTGCTGAAACAGTTAACTGATCGGGAGTAACTCTTACAGCACCCGGGACAGTGACTACCACTGGAGTTAATAGTATTAAAAGTTAACTTACCTGCTTCTTCCTCCAGCCCGGCCTCCCGGGATTACGTTTCATCACATGTGATCGATGCAGCCAATCACAGGCTGCAGCTGTCACATGGACTGCCGCGTCATCCAGGGAGGTCGGACTGGATGTCAAAAGAGGGACGCGTCACCAAGACAACGGTACGTATGAACTTTTTACTTTCAATTGCTGTGGAAACTCTGCCCAAAAGGGCTGCCCCTTCTCTCTTTCCAGCACTGATAGAGAGAAGGGGCTGCCGATTAGTGCAGAGAAAACCGGTCCGTAAATACAGGTGGAATACGTGTGACAAAGGACCCGTATTTCTGCCAGTATTTACGGGAGGGAAAAAAATATGTTCGTGCATGAGGCCTTAATCCGAGTCACTGCCAAATGCTCATCAGGCTGCAAATAGTACAATAAATATTTATGCCGCTTCTCGATCATGCAGCAAAACACTGGGTGGAATGTACTAATTGGAGCTTTGCTTTATGCTTCCTCATTTTACATTTGGTTATTTCAATTTCCCATCAGCAGATACTTACTAATAGTGGTAATACAACTGACCAATCTTTGAGGCAATTTCTCCAATCTGCCAACGTTTGAGGCCATACCGATTATCGAGCACAAGCCTAAAAGCAAGGGACAAAAAAAAAAAAAAAAAAAAAAAAGACAAACCTCATTAAAATCTACCATTTTTATTTTAATAAATAAGAACACCTAGAATAAATAAAATATATCTAGTGGAAAAACATTTAATATTAAGGAACCGTGTCAGACTTTTTGCAACGGTCACCCACAACCTTGATACCCATTGAAAAAAAACACGGAGATTGCATTGCAGCCATGCTTCGATTTTACGGTGCTTTGCAGGTGACCAAGTCATGTCGTCGAAAGTCAACATTTTTTGAGTATCAGGCCCAACAAAAAGCTTTCAATGGAAGAAAACAAAAATATAAGTTCCTGATCATAGTGTTCTTGTTGAAAGAATGCATACTAGGAGAGGGGAAAAGGCACATGTACAAAATTGCGCACACCCAAAATAATAAAAGGGATACGAAAAAACGGTAATGAAAAGGCCAAACTTTATTATACACTACATACAAAATATAAAACCATTTAAAAAAAAAAACAGAGCGAATCAGCAAACCTGAAAACATTAAACCGGAAGCAAACCAGACAAATAGGATTCCAAATGGGACAATATGAGCCAATATCAAAAGAATACAATACAATAGCCGTATAATTTATCTATTTTCTCTATCATGATCATTTCTCTCTAGATCCAATAGCATCCGCTTTTTTTGTGCCTAGGACCGCATTGCTTGTGACGACGAGCGGTCAGTGCTGTAACCGCCTATTGCAGATAGGTTCACCAAGCAAATATATATGTACCTTTTCATATTTATTTGGCCATAGTTTCCCCTCATTGGGGTATAGAGATTATCTTGCACTTTATATTCCTGTGTGGTTCAGCATGTGGTTACCTTCCAGGTTTACTAGTTGCACATAATACATTTATACGGCTATTGTATTGTATTCTTTTGATATTGGCTCGTATTGTCCCATTTGGAATCCTATTTGAGATTTCGGTCTGTGGTTTGCTTCCGGTTTCATTTTTACAGGTTTGCCGATTGAGTTTTTTTAAATTGTTTTATATTTTGGATGTGTATAATAAAGTTTGGTCTTTTCATTCCCGTTTTTTGGTATCTCTTTCTTATTATTTTGGGTGTGCGCAATTTTGTACATGTGCCTTTTAATCTCTAGTATGCACATTTTTTTCATGTTACTGCAGCACCCCATATAGATTTTTCTTACATAGTGGTGCCCATAGGTCCCAATCTTTTTCTTGTTAAAAGAATGGACACGGGTCATAGACATTAGCCCTAGATAAGCAACTGCAATTTGAGTAACTTTACCTCCCACTTAAATAAAATAAATACCCACAGGCAAAACTGATACACTGTTACGCCCAATGCAGGGCCTGAAGGGTCAGCAAATGACAGGGATAACGAAAGGAAAAATCCCAGTATAGTATACGGTCTCCTCAAGCCATGAACTTAACAGTGTTAGTCTTGACAGGAGAGTTCCTTTCAAAAAGAGGATTTTTATCATCACCATAAAATCAATCTCTCTCGTAGTCTTCATTGAGGGACACTATCAGTATATAGGGTGCTGCCACTAGGAGGCGTGAAACTATGAAAAAAGTTGGCTCCTCCTACACAGGCTATACCCAGCCTACAAGCACTGAGATAATCAGAAGCGACAGGAGAGAGCCACCAAGTTAGAGACTTGCAAGATGGAGGAAAACTGAGGAAGCTGGAAGGGCGGGGGGGGAGCTGCTGCAGGAGCAACAGAGCCCTGGAGGAACCAGACCACATATGGGGCTTAAAAGGTTGGGTAGGGAAGGGACCCCACCACGAACAATGGAGGCCTTTCAGTCACAGAGGTAAAAGAAAAGCCAGAAACCTAGCCTAGATCATGGTCAGGCTGACCTAGGCCGAAGACTCGCTGGCTCTCAGGAACATAAATTCAGAGACAGAGGAGCTCCAGAAGAGCTGGAAAGCAGCCGGGGAGCATCTGTGAAGAGAGTGATAACTACAACATGCCTGGAGCGGTTCGGCTAGCTCTCAGCCACTAGGACAGGGATCCCTTCCCTCCCTTATCTTCTTGAGAGCCAAAGGAAGTAACGGAGACAGGGAAGGAGACAGGGTTGTGGCAACAGAGCCCATGGGGTTATTAGAAGGTACATTGCGACTGCCACAGGGTTGCCCGGTCCCGATGGCAAATGGCAGAACTTTGTGGAAAAACCGAAAAGTTAGTAGGTCGACATCCCGGGTGTCACAAAACACACAGCTTGCAGGGCGACTCAAAAGTCTGACCTGGGAAAGTAGATGTCCGATATTGCTGAAGCAAGAGGTTCTGCCTATGAGAGGATTCTAACTGCTGCCATGACTTCTTACCTGTACATGCCATCAGAATTGTTAGGGTACGCCACAGTTGTTGCATAGTCCTTCTGAATGAGATGGCTTGAGCTTCAGAACGTTGGTGGGCAGAAGAGTTTCCAAGGGTTTCAACGGCCTTCGTCCGTGTGATCCAGAAAACTCATCCCAGGAGGATGGAATCCAAGGATGTAATGAGCTGGTGAATTGGAACAAGAAACAACCCTGAGGCTTTAGGGGAGAGCGAAAAAAAACCACTACAGGTTTTTGGGCCTGCCCGAACATACAACCATTTAGGAAGGAGATGGCTTTCTTGCTGCAGCAAGTGAGTAAATTTAAGGGGGTATTGGGACCAATGGAAGTATTTTTTCATGTACAACATGATGGAGAACTGGAAGATGCGGAGGGGACACCCCTTCCTCCCATAGCACATGCCACACTTATGGTGGCGAAGCGGTGTATCCTTCAGAACTGGTTGACAGCAGATATCCCGAACCAAAGTTTAGTTATCCAAGGGATGAAGAAATTGTTCCATCTAGACAGAATCAGCATCTTAAATCACAAAGATAAACAAGGAAAGAATTTTTTGGGGACATGGAAGCTGTTTCTTACATATAATTTCTCTATTTCGGAACTACATAGTATAATTGACCAATTCACTGGTTCGCCTTGGTATCTTATAGAAGACCTCAAGGGCAAATTAGGGACACTAACATTTCCTCAAAGATATTATCTATATCTTTGACGTCATTAACTTGCTGACTTGTGTGTGTGTATATATACTGCTCCATAAGGCTCCAGTTTAGTTAAAAGTTTAATGTGAATTGTTAACACGAATGCTTCGACATAGCGACATCTAGGTGGCGACACTGTCCGATGTGAGAGGATTAAGCTGGCTGTGTGCGAGTCACTGTTTGCGTCTTCTTACCCACATTTGTCGGACAGCGCCATTGCATTTTGAACACGGTGACCTTGTAGAGACTTGCTTTATATTTCACAAGATATTGTATTTATGTAATGGTTTTTTCATGTATGAGTGAAAAAAATTCTAAAACAAAAATAGGTTTTAAAAAACAAAACAAAACACTACAGCCGAGCTTAGCAAACTGGTCTAGGAACAGGAAATAGCAAGGGAGTGAGGACCAGCCCCACTGGAGGTGTAAGCTGCTAGGAGAGGCCCGAGTGTAACTAAAAAAGGGAATCTTACTCATGGTAGCTACCATCCTACCCAGAATCTTTAAACAGATAAAGAGGGGCAAATGTGACGGTCATCCGAGGGCCCCATCTCTGATCGGAAGAACCACGTTTGTTGTCTGAGGGAGACACACACCCTAAACATGTAGAACAGCAACTCCAGAAAAGTTGATGTACTGGGAAGGAAAAATAAACTACTTTCACTGAATGACGATCCAGCCAAAGCCAGGGACGGTCTGGCTAGAAGTCCTTTCGTCCCTGGGCGGTGGGGTTGTGGCCTTGATGAGAATGCATTCCAGTTATGGGATGCACATTACCTCCAAGGGCCATAGAAAGGTCATGAAGGCTGCCATGCCCTTATAGAGAAAGTAGAAGAGGGGAAAGATGGGTACATGTAAGTACCCACAAACGACAGAAACTCGTTGGAGAAAATAGAAAAGTGCTCTTGCCGCCAACAGCCTCTGAAATTAGCACATCAAGTGCGGAGACGAACAGACTGGATCCACAAAGAAGGGAGGCCAGGATTTCCTACAGGCTACAATAGCGTTTCAGGTCTACAGATACAGACATCTAATGAAAGCTACATGCGGTCACTTGCTTGAGAGAAGTATCTGACAGACTCCAGAGTTACCAAACATAGGGCTATGCCAGCGTGGGCAATATGGTTAGCAAGATCAAATAACTTCTAAAAGGAGACCCGGTCACTATTCCATATTTGAGGAGTTTGGCCCAGACAGAATCTGCATTGGAGAACCAGGTGAGTGCAAAAGCTAGGTGAAGAGCTGAGACGGCCGCTTTAAAGACAGATTTGGCTAGATACTCGATGAGCCCGTCTATGGGCTCTTAGAAGGCGGATGCACGAGACTCTGAGATGCAGAGACACCATAGAAGCCAGTGATTGAAGATATCCATTTAGACACTAAGTCAGCAATATACAGGATGAGGAGCAGTGAAGGTCAAAAGAGGGGAAATGGAGACATACCTACTGAAATCTTTGATTTAGCTGATCACAGTCTGGGAAACGGGTAAGGAGGGTCAAATGCGGAGTGCCACCTCTGGAAATGGGAAACAGACTGGTCTGTTCCCTTCTGCAGGCTGTTAGCTTACAAAGGGGCGAATGACTTGACACTTTCCTAGACTGCAGTGTGGTGGACAGGGAAACCCAACCCTCCCTGTTTCCCGAAAAAGCGAAGAAAAAAAATTCACGCTAAAACTGAACACTGTAGGAAGAACAGATCTTCAGGACCAAATCTGTGTCTGCCCCCTACTGATACTAAGCGAAAACTCATTAGTTCAGTGCCTCTAGGCTGGGATTAGCCTGTGTAGAAGGAGCCAACTTTTTTTTCTAAGTGTCACGCCTCCTAGTGGCAGCAGTTTAAACCCCCGAAAAAAAAAAAAAAGCTGCATTAACCATTCAGAGCCTAAAATCCGCTTTTGTGAAAAAGTCCTAGCAATGCTTTACAGGACACCAGTATCCCTTACCTGTGCTGTTGCTGGAACTTCCAAAGCTTCGTATAGACATCAAACGTCCTTCCAAAATACGACTGCCACTGTTTCTGTCCATACTGGGGTAAATCCCTAAACAAAAAACATATTACATTAGCAAAAATACATTTTGCTATCCTCTAGCTGTGAAGGAGCTTCATGAGAAAACGGGCAGCAAAAGATAAATGGTGTAAAAGGCAAAAACATTAGTCACATTTTCCATCAGAACTCAAAATGATAGCACAAATTAAAATATGTTGCATCCACAGGCGGAAAACGAGTTAGTCGTGATAAAGTTATTAAGTTGTCTATGCTGAACCAGTGAAAGGTTTTTGTCTCGCAACGCTCGCACCTTCCGGCTCAAAGCTTCATCACTCACAGCACAGAACGTGAAATTAATGGGCTGTGGAATGAGATGATACCCTGGGCCAATGATGCTGCCCCCTCCCAACTAAATGACCTTATGCTCCTCATTGAGAAAAGCTGCATGCCCTCCAAGCTCTACCTGATCTCCAGACGTGGAAACGGCAGTAAACGCGGAAGAGGACGAATATCGGAGAGGACGAATATGGGAGAGTACTTCACCTATTTATTTTTTGCCAGAGGGACCTGTGTTAACCTGTCTGGGGCACTGATTTCATAGCACATTCTCAGCATGTTTTGATTGGCAATGTCCTCCATCTCTGCCGGCGCAAGGCAGCCCAGCACTGTCACACAGCAAGCCACCTGCGGTGAGGTTTCCATGGAAACAGGCTGCCAGTGAATAGTTCCCCAAAAGCCTTAGCCCCCCTCTCCCCGAAATACCTTCCGTTACAGTAGGAGCTGCTTCAGCTACTGCATGACACAATTACATATAGTTACCATGTTGGGATATGATATGAGCCAGTAGTAGAACAATAATAGTGCTATATATTACGATGAAATGGCGCGCTATATACCTGCACAACTCCTGCGAGCAAATCCACAAACTATTATAACAGTATAACGTACAATAAACGAGAATGTAAGAAAGGTGGTCAGCCATGACAAAGCCGCATACAACATATTTAATCAGGAAACCTATTCGCTCGCATAGGCACCCATGACGCCGTCCGTGAGTATTTGATGGAAAAATCTGAATAAGTGCTGGATTTGGCTCTTATCTGGAAAGGGATTACAAATATATGGTGCAGAGGTCCCTCCTTTCAAAGACAACTCCTTCATAAAATAAAGGCTATGTGCACCTTTAAATGGGAGATTTTTATTTTTTTTCTAATAATTCAATGTTATTTGTGCTTTTAAGCGCTTTTCTAATTGACTTATTTAAAAAGGTTTCACTTTTTACGGTACAGCTTCAAATGAATCGGCTGATAGAGAACGATACAGCCATTTATACAGGATACATTGAAGCTATATTGCAAAAAATTCTTAATATTTTTTTCTAAAAATCAGAAAAGTGCTTAAAAAAAGAAAAAAAGAAAAAAAAAAAGTGTACATAGCCTATACGGCGGGCAGCGCATTACTCAACCAAAATAAAACAATACAACTTGTTAAAACGATCAGTAATGTAATACACAAAACTATATTAAACCAATGTATAATGAAAAATAATTCAACTTTGTAATATGTTTGTGTTTGAATTCCTTATAGGGACGTAACTAGAATTCATAGAGACATAGCAAAAGTAGCTAGGGCCTCCCTACCTAGTAACAGGAAACTAAAACCTAACCAAAGTAGTAATAATGTATGGATAACAGCACCAAATATCACAGAACCTTTAATACACCACTGTGACCTAGTTCTAATTCAGTGACTCCCGGACAAAGGCTTCTCTCGCCGAAACGCGCGTCGGATGTGACGCCAGACAGTGCTACACAATATAGGTAAGCTATTTACATCAAGCTGCATGTGTTCTTTCTATTAGTGACCCATGTGTGGTAGGTGCCAATTGGCCCCAATAGTTATAACTTTACAAACATGACCTGGGACCTTGTATAGCTCTGCGAACAAATAGATACTTTTTGATGGTCTTCCAGGTCTTCGTGATTTACTTGTTTGTTTATTCATTCAGGTACTTTTGTACTATCTGCCCTATGCATATGCCATTACATAAGCCTATCATATACAGGTGTCTGGCCTCCATTTTTTCCACACTGTGGTAGTCATCCTTGATTGCCACCGGCAACACATTGTTGTGCCAATCCTTTCCTTCCAGAAAGGAGAACGGTTGACATAAGTCCGTGACTATTTGCCTATTGGGAAGAAATACCGAGATGGCTTTCTTAACAGATGAGAAAAAAAAATAAAAAATTATCTCCAACTCAAACTCAAATAGTGTCATTGGCAGAATATAATAAAATCTATAATAAAACCATATCTTTAGACTATAGATGCATCCTTATGCTCTAAAAAAAAAAAAGGGTATAATCTCAAGTAGAAATATAGGGAGCAGCCATACAAAAAAAGGCAACGTGTACTCCTGCATTTCCAATGTACAAAATAATCTTAAAAAAGGCATGTGATTTATTTTTTTTCCGTTTTGGGTGTGCAGTGTTATGACTAGGTCACAATGACACTTGGTCCCTAGCGATGACATCACGTGACCATGACATCGCTCACTGCAGCTTAGTGATAACACCGGACCAGTTGGATATCGAAGGCCGCGAGCAGAGCCTTATACTGGTCGATTTTAAACTCATGACCCCAATGCTGCCAGTTAACAGCGCTGTAGTACAGTACGTATTGCTTGTCGGTGGACACGCTGCACGTAAACAGCGATACCTGTAGCTGCAGTTCCTTAGATCAAAGTACCAAAAAGAAAGATAATCCGGCACTAGCGGACTATATATTTATTGTATATGTGTGTATATCAATACCTCCAATAGTACGGAATCTCCGGTAACCAGATACAAAAATTGTATGGTACTACAAACTGTCCTAAGCCCTTCACTATAAACTATATTTAAAATCTTCCAGAGAACCAATCTTAAAGAGGCTCTGTCACCAGATTTTACAACCCCTAGCTGCTATTGCAGCAGATCGGCGCTGCAATGTAGATAACAGTAACGTTTTTATTTTTTTAAAACGAGCATTTTTGGCTAAGTTATGACCATTTTTGTATTTATGCAAATGAGGCTTGCAAAAGTCCAAGTGGGCGTGTTTACAGTAAAAGTACAACTGGGCGTGTATTGTGTGTGTACATCGGGGCGTTTTTACTACTTTTACTAGCTGGGCGTTAGGAATGGGAGTGTATGATGCTGACGAATCAGCATCATCCACTTCTGTTCGTTAACACCCAGCTTCTGGCAGTGCAGACACACAGCGTGTTCTCGAGAGATCACGCTGTGACGTCACTTCCTGCCCCAGGTCCTGCATCGTGTCGGCCACATCGGCACCAGAGGCTACAGTTGATTCTGCAGCAGCATCAGCGTTTGCAGGTAAGTAGCTACATCGACTTACCTGCAAACGCCGATGCTGCTGCAGAATCATCTGTAGCCTCTGGTGCCGATGTGTCCTCGCTCGTCCGACACGATGCAGGACCTGGGGCAGGAAGTGAGTGACGACACAGCGTGATCTCTCGAGAACACGCTGTGTCTGCACTGCCAGAAGCTGGGCGTTCTGAAGAGAAGTGGATGATACTTCTCGTCAGAACGCCCAGCTAGTAAAAGAAGTAAACACGCCCTGATGTAACACACATAATACACGCCCAGTTGGACTTTAGCAAGCCTCATTTGCATAAATACAAAAATGGTCATAACTTGGCCAAAAATGCTTGTTTAAAAATAAAAACGTTACTCTTATCTACATTGCAGCGCTGATCTGCTGCAATAGCAGATAGGGGTTGCAAAATCTGGTGACAGAGCCTCTTTAGGTAAGACTCCCCGTCCCCCAATGCGATCATATGGTCGCCAGGCTGGCTTCTATTCAGAGAAATATTTAACTTACGATGACCGATTTCTACAGAAAATTTCTGGTCTATGGCACCTGTCCAGTGATCCTCAGATAAAAGGATCTAATAGGTTGGGCTTTAGAGGTTATTCACATGAACGGGATAATGGGCCGTCACACTGCTGGATTAAAATCAATGTACGTCTATGGCGCTATTCACATGGATGGTTATTGTAATGGACTGTGTGACCAGCCCTTGAAAAAATAGGACCGCCCTGGTTTTGCCCGTTTTCTTGTATAAGCCCTTAGTGACAGAGCCTCTTTAAAGAATAGAAAAATAGGGCATATACCGGTCTGGTTCCTGTGGGCAACAAACCCATTGTACTCCTGATGTGCAAGCTGGAATCTTTTGCATTTTACAACGCAGCCCAGTCAAGATGGATAAAGGGATAGGGATAAAGCGGAGGATTCGGCGAAGTCGTGGGGGGGGGGGGGGGGATTTCACAGCCCTCATGTAGAAAGAATATTAGGCAAAAGTGGAGAACAAAATGCTACGATATGCTGAACACCGAAATGATTCTGACATCCCTCCACCCGAGAGGTACTAAATGTCTTATTAATATCAGAGGGGAAATAATACGTGCAAAAGGCAGCAGTCCGTGAAGCACTGTCTTCTCTCTCAACATATACAACAGAGCGGATGCTGACAAATGGAAAACCATTTGTTCCCAAAGTCTATGGTGATCACCCCAAGACATTATGGAGTTAATCGAACATAAATCGTTAATGTATTTCTTATTACAATGGGGAAAGCAGGCTCATACCGCTGTTCAACGTGACAGAAAATAAAATGTATGACATCATCTGGTCTATTATAATGATTATCACTATCATTCTAAAACATATTTAAAAGGCCATGACCCCTTCACAGACAATTTTTTTTTTAATTGTCCTAATGCATCAAGAATGAAGCAAGTTTGTGTAATTGAAAATCTATTGTTTTGTTTCTACAGTCTCTATGTAGACCAAAAGGTTCCTATGGTAACAGACTACAAACAAAATGTGTGTTCGGATCCTACAATCATACTACCATCCATTTGTTCTCTTATTCTTACTAACTTTTATTTGGTAGTTAAACAAGAAGTATGATCAGGACGGATGGCAATAGGATTGCAGAATCAGACTACTCAGCATAATAACTGCAGGCAGTGTTGTCATAGGGCAAACCTGAACAAATCTGAAAGTTATGCTCTTCCGGTTGTACTGATCTCCTGTAGAAGTACCTTGAATTTTGATCAAGCAGGCCTGGTGGCTACAGTAATATTGCCCGCTCACCCTTTCACGTCCTCAGCCCGGTATGTCCTCCCCATAAACACGGTTCATCCTGATCTTCCTAGTTCATGGCTGTCACACTAGGTTATTGGGATTGGAATGACAAGTAACTCGATGCAGATTAAAATAGCAGATAAAAAGGTGTTATTCAGGTTGTGTGGAAAGCCCCTTCGGACATTGTAATGGCTGCCAATATTGAGGATCACCTTTGGGTGCCAATTGCTATGGGGTGCACATAGGCTGGCAGGGTTATGAAAGAATTGTAGCGGTTACTATGGTGTGTGGCTGGTTTTGTTATGGGAAACTAATGCTGGCATTATGGGGGGGCAATATATATATTTGTGGGGTCAAGAGTATGAGGATAGGACTTATGAAAATGTAGGTACTGCATCGATCTTCTATAATTAGTATCGTGCAAACATAAAATATATCACAGAATGTACCAATGGCTCCTCATTGTATATAATGACCAACTCATGGACACCACGGCCTATACAGATCTATGCTACATGACATTGGTGCACCGCACGCTAAACCCAACATGACTGCTTCATGTACTCCAAGGCTAATGTCACATAAGCACGGTCATCTGTCACCACATTTACTGCATAGCGGCTGCAGACCTGCTGCTTTGTGGTTTGTGATCAATCCTAATGATTATTGGACATATAAATTCACCCTGAAAACTACCAAGAACGCTGCATGTATGCACTGAAGTGTGAATGAGTTGATGGAGGGACCCGAGGGATCAATGACTACAAAGCCTGCAAGGCCTTACACTAATCTTGTAGTCCCTAACTGAATGTATGCAGCACACTAGTATTATGCGGTCCCCCAAGTCATGGTTTCCCCATTATGCCATTCATGAAATATAGTACTGATTGGAGCCAATTCAAATGAATGACCGTCCATCTATCAAATTTATCAGCAGACTGGCGCAAATGGTATTTTATAGACCGTATTCTGTTAAAAGGATAACAAAAAGCAGCCTGTACTCTGCCAGGAAAACAAAAAGGAACTTGAATTTATCAGTTGCTTTTCTTTACCACCTCGATGCTAACAGAAGCAATTCTGAATATTTTAAAGGAAATTGTTTTTTTTTTGCAATTGGTTAATATAGAAGTGTAAAGAAGTGTACACACACCAAATGTGAACCTACACCTAAATATAGCAAAAACGGAGTATAAATTCAATTTCCCAATTTGTAATCCATGAAAAAGGTTGAACCCTACATTAATCCCGTCAAATGCTGAATTCTGCCCCTTGCATCGGCCATTGTTTTTACTTTCGTAAAGGAGTCCGTTTATTTGTCCCCAATTTCTACTTTGAGTTTGTGAAGTCAGAGCACATCATCCCACTGGCAGGAAAATGGGCAGTGAAGCTGAAAATTAGAAGTGAAAACCTCAACAGTTGCTGATTTTCCAGGGCTGGAAAGAAGACATTTTTTTTTAGCCGAGCTCATGGAAAAAAAAAAAAAAAAAAGAGAAAATGAACGAAAACAGAAAATTGACATTACACACTTGAATTGCGGCAGCACCGAGCGTCTAAAGTGCTTCTGAAACCCCGTTTCTAAAATGACCTTATTAAATGTCTCAGCTTCAACGTACACAGCAAACTACACGGGATTAACCCCTTTCTGCCAAGCAAAGGACAAAAAGGTCACTTACACTGAACACATAAGCAGAGAATCGAACCAATTTAACCTTTTTTTGAAGGCCTCCAGAGGCCCGCATACATCAAATTTTCGTCTTTGCAGTCATTGGATTGAGCTGGAATAAGAACGCCATTTTTTTGAATGCAGTATATCAAGAGGACAGCAACCTTCGATAGAAATGCGCAGCGATAAAACAGGTAAACACTACAGCAGTATGCCGGCCACAGCGTCTCCCATGGGTGAAAATGGCAGCACTATTACATGACTTCTCCATTGGTATCCATGTTTGCCAGTCCTGTCACAAAACGGTTTTAATGTCTCATTAGCCGTTCATTGGGCTGAACTGAAATGAGCTGTACGGGCACTAAAAAAAAAAAACAGCTTATCTAGAAGGCCACTAACCCCCATCTATTTCTTCTTATTCAAGGTTTCACACACAGTCCAAAGTATTGATCGTAACACTGCAGGACTCCCATGAAAGCGCTCCGGAGGACTGAAAAGAAAGCCATGTAATAAAGGACAGTATGGACGTCAACTAATTACATCTAAAATGGAGTGTAAGCATTGCGAGGGGGATTTCGCGAGAGCAAGACCCCATAAGTTCCGCACATTGGAGACGGATTTGAAGAAAGGTCATTATGGAGATTACATAAAAACGTATCTTCACACAGGGCCGTTGAGTTGAGGTTGAAAAATGCCTTTCGGACACATCTAAAAAAACAAAATACATTTATTTCTTACTTCCAAACTGGTATAAAACAGATCTACCAGTAAATGGTTTTCAGGGGCAGGGAATGTACGAACAAAAAAAATAACGGTTACAGTGATTGTCACTATACAGTAAAGAGAATCTAGAAGATGGCTACAGTATTGTGTATCATATGCCAATTACGGCCCCTCTGAGTCGGATTGGCTAAGAGGTACCATGTGGCTGCGGCGACTGCACTTGTGTGCCGAAAGGAGTAGCCACCACGTAATGCAATAAGATTTAACACATGACATGCTTCGATAGACAGATTCCCTTTAAAACCCAATTCTACCACGAAAACACTCCACCAGTTTAATAAAACCGCTCGAACTGCACATTACGTCACATTCTTGCGGATAAATTGCAGACCCATTTATTTCTATGGCCCCATGCGCGCGGCTGTGGTTTACACAGATCAGTGTGGGGCCTCAAAACCAGACCGCAAATACTCAGGACGTCATTTTACTATCCGGATTTGCAGATTCACCAATACTGGTGAATTGTTGTGGACCCGTGAGTCCTGATGACAAAGGTCTTTTGAGGTCCGATGTACTGCAACGGAACTGTGGTTTTGCAGACCGCAACACCGATGCGGCTGTGTGAATGAGACCTTTATTTGAATACAGGGGGGAAATGTATCACAAATTGTGCAAAATCAAAAAGGCGCACATGGCACGATGAGACATGTTAGACATTTATTTTCCCTTATGCCAAATCATGGCTAGAGAACATGTGCACCAATATTTTGCGCCATAATTAATAAATTTAGCACAACCCCTGCTAGCCATGCCCCTTTTTCCACACACTTGACACAAAACTGTTGTCCACAATATACTCAATTTTTAGGGTTAATTTGTGAAGGACTTTTGTTTAGTAAATTGTCTCGGTGACCAGGAGAGTAATAGACGTGACTCCGTGGACCCTCCAGTGGTGGCAAAATTAAACCATTTAACACTTATAGTGTAAGAAACTAATCAGCACAGACTTCGCTAAAAAGAAAAACCTTAAATGGGTTGTCCACTACCAGACAACGGATGGCCACCGGATAGGTCATCAGTACATGATCTGTGGGGGACCGACACCTGGACCCCGCACCGTTAAGCCGGAAGCGGATGGCTCCGGTCATGGAATAGCGGCCGAGCTGCAGTACTGCTCCTATTCAAGTGAATGGGAGCAGAGCTGCAGTTCGGCAGAACGGCTGCTATGCAATGTACGGAGCCAACTGCTTCCTGCTCCGTACATCGCATAATGTGCCACAACATCCGGTGCCTGCAGGCTACTGGAGCAGCTGATCGATGTAGGATTCGGGTGTCGGACCCAGACTGATAATATACTGATGACCTATCCGGTGGATAGGTTATCAGTTATCCGGTAGTGGACAACACCTTTAAAAGGTAAAGGTGGACATTCGCTTTATGGCTATGCTCACATGTTGGAATAAGGAGCGTCAAAGAAGCGCAACTACCATGCGCCAAAAAACGGAAGCAAAAGCGTAATATAAACGACATGTACTCAAATAGTATTGCCGCAGTTACACAATAGTGGCAGCCATCATTTTAAAGAAACAGTTCTTTTGGAAACCGCGATCACAGAATTGTGTATGGACATCAATCAGCATGGCTTTACTGGTCAATAAAGTCTAAACCCATGAAACTACACAATCTAGTATGGACTCAACTTGAAATACATACAAGAAAGGGTTAAAACAGGCAACTTTATGCTGGCCGCATGGTGCAACGAACGCAGATGTGTGCAACAAATGTTGCGGAAAAAAACGAGGTGGTGCGTCATCTATCCCCACCGGACACAAAATAAAAAAACAAGAATGCTCACCTCACTGCTCCTCCGATCCCCTGCAAGTCCAGGCACTGACACCAAGTAGGGCCTTATATGCGACAATGTCATTAGTGTCACGTCACATACAAACTGACGCTGCCGGATGTCAGAACCTTATATAAGCCACCGCATGCTGAGGGGAGAAAAGGAGCAGTGAGGGGAGGATAACTATTTTCATATTAATTTAATTGTCCAAGGAAGGGGGGGGGGGGGGAGAAGGAGTGGTCTGGTGTAAATTAGAATTAATTTGTTGAGCCACTGTAAACCCGCCCCAAATGTGTAGCAAATTACAACTTTTGGACGCTTTTGCAACTTTTCTACGCCCAACGACTTGATACATTTAGAAGAGTCATGTCTCAACGCTCAATGTGTTGATCCTATTGCAATCCAAGACCTGGAGGGATCAAGATGAATCTATATATATTTAGATACATATGAGTTTCCTATTGATGCGCACTGGAAATGGCAGAGATTACAGCAGGTAAAGGATTGCAGCTATATTTAGGGGTTAGGTTATGCTCATTAAATGGGGTGTCTCATATGATAACCCCTTTCATATAGGTCCGGCTCCTGACACCCCCAGCGAACGGCTGATTTTTCCGGGGGAAAGCCAGACCAGATACGAACGTTTTGGGTTCGTGTGGGTTTTTTTTCAGTGTGTTGCGCGCAACTTCTTACTTACATTTTATTAAAAATAATTTTTGCTTTTTGAGATACAGCTGCTTTGTATCCTCTATACAGAGCAGCTGTATCTAGCGCTGAAACCTGTATCCGTCAGGTCAGCGGGTCCTGTGTGTCTGACACGCAGGATCGAGCGGTTAACGATCACATCTAAGCTCTTAACTTGGATGTGATGGATAACAGGTGGATCCTGTATGTCAGACACACACAGAACCCGCTGACACTGAACCCGTCAGTGCCGCTGACCTGACGGATACAGGTTTCAGCGCTAGATACAGATGCTCGGTTTACAGGATACACAGCAGCTGCATCTCAAAAAGTAAAAATCATTTTTACTAAAATGTAATAACGAAGTTGCACAAAACACACGGATAGACAATTTTATTTAAAAAAAAAACATAAGTCACCACATTTTAAAAACTGCACCCCTCAAAGTATTCAAAACAGCATTAATAAAGTTTCTTAACCCTTTAGGTGTTTCACAAGAATTAAAGCATAGGGGTGAAATTTAAAATTCATATTTTTTTGCAGAAATTCATGTTTAATGATTTTTTTCCTGTAACACAGAGGGTATTACCAGAGAAACGCAACGCAATATTTATTGGCCAGAATTTACAGTTTTTAGAATTATCTCACAGGTGGCCCGAATGTGCTTATGGACTGAAACACCAGCCTCAGACGCAAAGGAGCACCTAGAGGATTTTGGGGCCTTCTATTTATTACAATATATTTTAGGCACCATGTCAGGTTTGGAGAGGTCTTGTGGTACCAAAACAGTAAAAAAAAAAAAAAACACAACCAAGAAGTGACCCCATTTTGGAAACTACACCCCTCAAGTAATTTATCAAGGGGTGTAGTGGGCATTTTTAAGGCACAGGTTTTTTGCTGAATTTAGTGGAGTGAGCCCGTAAAAATGAAAATCTAATTTTTTTCAAATAAAAACGTAGAAATGTTAAATTTTTTCAAGGCATAAAGGACAAAAAACACCCCAACATTTGAAAAGCTATTTCTCCCGATTACAGCAATACCCCATATGTGGTAATAAACTGCTGTTTGGACACACGGCAGAGGTCAGAAGGGAAGGAGCGCCATTTGGCTTTTGGAGCTCAAGTTTTGCTGCAATGGTTTTCGGGTGCCATGTCACATTTGCAAAGCCCCTGTGGGACCTAAACAGTGGAAAACCCAGAAAAGTGACCCCATTTGGAAAACTACACCCCTCAAGGAATTTATCGAGGAGTATAGTAAGCATTTTGACCCCACGTTTTTTTTTTTTTACTAACTTTAGTGGAATTAGGCTGTTAAAGGAAATTCTACATTTTTTCTAATAAAATGTCGTTTTAGCTCAGATTTTTAAAATTTCACAATAAATAAAATGAGAAAAAGCACCCCAAAATTTGTAAAGCAACCTCTTCTGAGTATAGCAATACCCCATATGTAGCAATAAACTGCTGTTTCGACACACGGCAGGGCTTAGAAGGGAAGGAGCACCATTTGGAGCTCAAATTTAGCAGGCATGGTTTTCAGGCGCCATGTCACATTTCAAAAGCCCCTACGGGGCCAAAACAAAAGCCCCCCAAAAGTGACACCATTTCGGAAACTACACCCCTTAAGGAATGTATCTAGTGGTATAGTGAGCATTTAAACCCCACAAGTCTTGAAGAATTTATTGGCATTAGGCTGTAAAAATTAATATTAACATTTTTTTCCACTAAAAAGTTGCATTTTTTCATTTTCACAAGGGATAAAGGAGACAAATCCGCCCAACATTTGTAAAACAATTTCTCTCGAGTAAGGCAATACCCCACGTGGTGATAAACTGCTATTTGGACACACAGCAAGGCTCTAAAGGGAAGGAGCGCAATTAGGTTTTTGGAGTGGAGATTTTACGAAATTAGTTTTCGGACATCATGTTGCATTGAGCTAAGTTACCAGTACAATGGAAAACCCCGAAAAAATTACCCCATTTTGGAAAATACATCCCTGAAGAAATTTATATAGAGGTATTGTGAGCATTTTGACCCCGTAAGGGTTTTTCAGAAATTAGTGCACAGTGGATGTTGCAGATTGAAAATTGCCATTTGACATCTGTGACCAATATGTTGTGCCCAGCTTGTGCCACTGGAGAGACACACCCCATAAATTGTTAAGCGGGTTCTCCAGAGTACAGTAATACCCCATATGTGGTCAAACTGCTTTTTGGGCACACTGTCAGGCTCAGAAGGACCACCATCTGGCTTTTGGAGTGTAGATTTTGCTTGGTAGTTTTGTTTGGGGTTTTACTGGTATTTCAGTTTATAATGAGGGGGCATATGTAATCTGTGCGGAGTACATCGGGTATATGTAATCTGTGCCTGAGTGCATCGGGACATAATAGGATTATGTAATGGGTCAATGAATATTATTAATAATCCATGGATTGGTGTGGTATGCTTTGAACCAATCCTTTATGCACAGGCTGGATTTTTTGGGTATTATTCAAAATATCTGTGCACCAGTATCGCCTAATCTTTGGCTTCTTCACTAGCCATATAAGGCCTTAAAGTTTCCTTATCTCCGCTGCATCTACGGGGTCCACCTGTGGGGTCTTTAGTGAAAAACGACTGGACCTAAAAAATTTGTCTGGGCCGTCATTTGGAATCGTTGTGTTTTGAGAGTCATAACGTGTTATTTTTCCGTTGACGGAGCTGTGTGAGGGCTTGTTTTTTGTGGAACGAGCTGCAATTTTTATTGGTTCCATTTTGGGGTACATGCGATTTTTTTATTATCACTATTTATTCCATTTTTTGGGAGACGAGGAAACCAAAAAACGGCAATTCTAGCACGGTTTTTCTTTTTTTACAGCGTTCACCGTGCAGTATAGACATGTTAACTTCATTCTCTGGGTAGATACATTTACAGCGATACCAAATTTATATTTTTTCCGTTTTACTACTACCAAAAAATTACTCTTAACAAAAATCATGTTTTGTGTCACCATTTTCTGACAGCCATAACTTTTATTTTTCAGTTGATATCGCTGTGAGAAGGCTTGTTTTTTGCGTGACAAACAGTAGTTTTCGTAAGTACCATTTTGGCGTACTTGACTTAGATTTTTTTTTACATTTCTTCTGAGACAAGGTGACCAGAAAAAAATAGAACTTGATCAGGGCAACAGGTTTAATGTTTTTATTACTCATCTTAAACGTTTTTTTTTTTTAAACTTTTTTTCACTTTGGCTTTGTTCACATCTGCGTCAGGGCTCCGTTCCGTCGGCGCTTTCACACGTAGTAGATTCATTCAATAAATAACTATACTGCATTCACTGAAACATTAAAAAGTATCTGTCACCGCAGATAACCTCATTCATTTTTTTATGGAGGTTTAACCCGTTAGTGACCGGCCCATCGTGTTTCTACGTCGGTCACTAACGGGCCTTATTCCGATGCCATAGACTTTTTACGTCGCGGCATCGGAATAAGTAAACAGAGCAGGGAGCTGTCAGATCTCCCTGCTCTCAGCTGCTAGAGGCAGCTGAGGGCTGGGGGCACCCGATATTAGTATCGATCTCACCTGTTTAACCCCTCAGATGTGGTGCACAATAGCGAGCACCGCATCTGAATGGTTTTGGAGAGAGGGAGGGAGCTCCCTTTCTCCCCCACCGACACCCGGCGATACAATCGCCGAGTGTCTGTGTCTCCAATGACAGCCGGGGATCTAATAAAGGCCCCCAGGTCTGCCTGGAGTGAATGCCTGCTAGATCATGCCGCAGGCATGACCTAGCAGATGCCTGTCCGTGTTAAACGGACAGGCAGTAATACACTGCAATACAAAAGTATTGCAGTGTATTATAAATGCGATCGCAGAATCGCATATTATAGTCCCCTAGTGGGACTAGTAAAAAAGTGAAAAAAAAGTTTAATAAAAGTTAATTTAAAAAAAAATGTGAAAAAAATGAAAAACCCAGCTTTTCCCCTCACAAAATGCTTTACTATTAAAAAAACAAAATAAAGTTAAAAAGTTACACATATTTGGTATCGCCGCGTCCGTAACGACCCCGACTATAAATCTATTACATTATTTAACCCGCACGGTGAACGCCGTAAATTTTTTTATAAAACACTATGGAAAAATTGCTGTTTTCTGTGAATACGGACTTTAAAAAAATGTGATCAAAAAGTCGCATCTACTCCAAAATGGTACCAATAAAAACTACAAGTCTTCCCGCAAAAAAAAAGCCCTCATACAACCGCATCGGCGAAAAAATAAAAACGTTACGGCTCTTCAAATATGGAGACACAAAAACAAATCATTTTGAAAAAAAAAGCGTTTTTACTGTGTAAAAGTAGTAAAACATACAAAAACTATACAAATTTGGTATCGTTGCAATCGTAACAACCCGCTAAATAAAGTTATTGTGTTATTTATATCACACGGTAAACGGCGTAGATTTAAGACGCGAAAAAGAGTGGCGAAATTTCAGGTTTTTTTCTATTTCCCCCCAAATAAAAGTTAATCAATAAATAATATGTCCCCCAAAATGGTGCTATTGAAAAGTACAACTTGTCCCGCAAAAAACCAGACCTTATACAGCTATGTCGACGCAAAAATAAAAATGTTATAGCTCTTGGAATGCGACGATGGAAAAACTTAAAAAATGGCTTGGTCATTAAGGTCTAAAATAGGCTGGTCATTAAGGGGTTAACCTACAGACGTACAATGACATGGAAGATAATATAAATAAAATTACTATTAATATCAGGGCAGCCGCAGGGAATCAGAAATTCTCCATGGCTGCCGTGCTCTATTTTTGGATCTCTCTAGTGTCAAGGGGAACAATTACAATATATTAGGGAACTACTGTAAACATAAAATACAAGAAAACGCAATAAAGTATCTGTCATTATCAATAAACAACCCCAATATCCTCTGAAACTTGACAGGGAAATAAAATGGTAAAAATGGGAAAACCGTGTTGTATGTAAGCACCGAGGACCAAACTACAATACAGTCCACTGAAAAGTCCGGTTACCATCCCATTCACAATGCTGAATCTACGTCCGCACTAGAATTCACCCAAATGTTTGAAAACAAACTAGTAGCAGCTATAGCAGTACCTGCGAGTCATGATGTGGCAGAGCTAAATTTCTTGGTTTTGTGCATAACTTGGTTTTAGTCATTGGTAAGATCTTGTTTGTGCCCTACGTTCAGCGCATATGCCCCAAAATCTCCCTATGTACATGTCCATCTGGCAAACATAACTTATTGACTCCCATTGCAAACAAAAAAATTATTTATATTTCAGCAGAATCATCTGTATCGATAAGTGTGCTCACTCATCACAGTAAAAAAAAATAAAAAAATTAGGTTGACGCATGCCGACCCAACAGATGCTAAACCACCACTCTTGGCATAAGTTTGCCCCATTTTAGACTGGACACATTCAGCGCATATGTTGGGGGCATTTCCTGGACTATATGGGTTAAGTAAATGACAAACGTGAAGATGGCCTTATCTGTAGTTCTGTGGAAAACCATTAATAACATTGGGTGGTGATGTTGAGTTATGACAAACTAGGCCAGGATCACACACCAACTTTTGATGCAGTTTTGGCTCAGTTTTTTTGAGTCAAACACAAGAGTGGACAAATAAATAAATGTGTAACAGTCTCTTCTTCATACCCTTTTTTCCGTTTGGAACGACCTCTGGCTTTGGCACAGAAAAACGGAGCCCAAAAACTGCACCAAAACGTCATCCTGTCCTAAAGCGGACCACGCGCATTAGATAAATGGTAATGGGATCCTCCAACAATCGAATGTGTATGGCGGACTACGTAGAGGGATTGAGGATTAGGCATGTTGGATTTCAACATACCTGACCCCGTCTTCTCCGTGTAAATAAGCGAAGACAGAGCTCTCGGATAGAGGATTATTATTACTCCCCATGGCAACATATACTCAAATCGGAACATGCAAGTTTATAGGGGAGTTCGGCGAGTTAGCGTTGGGTCGATCAGATGTGTGTCCGGCCTGATTTGGCTGTGCTGCGTTGAAAAAAAACCCCACAAACTACTCAACTCTGCTACATCTGTAAATAATATATTTTTATAAGAACCATGTAATACTTTCCTGCGTCTTTTATATGGGATCAGGACATCCAGCCTTCCAAGCAGCAATGTAATCTAAGTTTGAACACATTTTTCAGCTGAGATGTGTTTAATTCAATACAAAACACTGAAGTGCTCCCTCTGTGCCAGTCAAAGAAAGCGGTGATCACTTAATAGACATCTGCAGGAAAGCCGTTCTTGTGAGTCATGGGATGTATCGGTCTAAATCAACTAGGACAGGAAAATTACTGAGCGCTTGGGGCAAGAAAACCTCTGGCCACAATGCAGACTAATCGATTCCCAATAAAAACAAATCTGTTCCCTTCATTGTGCGAATAAAACCAACCTCAGGCCATTGAAGAGCTGCTTAGACTTATCCAGCAAGTAGCAGAAGTCAGTGACCGTCTTCCTCTCCACCTGGGGGATGTCCTCATCGTTGCCCAAAGACATTGCTCCTTCTTGTAATGTTCTTTACCCTGAAAAAGGCAAAACACGTGTTAATGAATGAACTCCAAAAAACGTAACTCTTTACTGAAATCTTGGCTGAGGATTTGAAATTTAGGGTCACCCCTAACCTCCGCCCTGCTTTAGGGTTAGTAGGTCTTTCGTTTTCATGATCAGGTAGAAGGTTTTGTCTGTCCAAGAGTTAAGCCCCATGCACACAAACGTGCTTTTGCAGCCGCAATTCCCCCGAAAATCCACGGGAGAATTGCGGTCCCATTCATTCCAATGGGGCCATGCACACGACCGGACAAGAATAGGACACGTTCTATATTTTGCGGATCATGTCTATGGCTGGGACATACATCCGTAAAAATAAGGAAAGGTGTCCGTGGCCAATAGAAATAAATGGGTCTACAATTTCATCCGTACTTATGGATGTAAACTTTGATCGTGTGAATGTGACCTTAACGAGCTGGGGGCTCCCGAAGATGGATATCATAACCCCACTCCCTGCAGAATTACTTTGTGCATAGACTTACAGACCAGATCTAACCCCCTACCCAACCTCAGTCACAATAACATTTCGTTCACACTAAGGCTGGGTTCACACGAGCACATTAACGTCCGTAATGGACGTACGTATTTCGGCCGCAAGTCCCGGACCGAACTCAGTGCAGAGAGCCGGGCACCTAGCATCATAGTTATGTACGATGCTAGGAGTCCCTGCCTCTCCGTGGAACTACTGTCCCGTACTGAAAACATGATTACAGTACGGGACAGTTGTCCTGCAGAGAGGCAGGGACTCCTAGCGTCGTACATAACTATGATGCTAGGAGCCCGGCTCCCTGCACTGAGTTCGGTCCGGGACTTGCGGCCGAAATACGTCCATTCATTACGGACGTTAATGTGCTCGTGTGAACCCAGCCTAATACTGCAAAAACCGTCCTGATAGGGTTTTCGGCTGGGTGTGTTTATTTCAATGAGCAAAGGGGAATAAACAGCTGGCAGACGCTTATCTTCTTCTAGCTGCTGTGCCAGTCACCTGACTAAAGATTACATTCTTGATAATAGGATTCATTACATAGGTCTTTACAAATCTATATGCTTACACATGTATGACAGATGTTTTAACTCATGCATTCCTATCAGCAGATTTTAAAGCGCCATTCCACTTAAAAAGTAAGTGAACCCCTGTTAATGACTTGAAGAGCGAATTGGCAATCGTTGTTTCAATTAAGGAGTTGAGATTGGAAGTGTGGGTTTCACAGGTGCTTTGTCCATTAAAGGCACACAAAACCTGGTTACTGACAAATCTGTTATTTTTTTAAGCAAGATTGGTTATTACGAACAATGCCTCAAAGCAAACAATTTTTTGAAGACCTCAAAAGATGTGATAGAGATGTCTGAAGATGCAAAATGCTATAAGACCTGGGTGTATATCAATCCACAGTTGGACATGGTCTACCAATGGAGAAAATTCAGGACTGTTGCTGTTCTCCCTAGGAGTGGGCATCCGTTTAGCAAGCAGTCACAGAGGGCAGATTTGTTGCATAAAGTTCTGCCAGTAAAAATCCGACTTTACAAACTGCAAAAAACCTTTGTTTGTTTCGAATTGTGGACATATGAACACTGAACAAGAATGGCGTTCACAGAAGGACGCCACGAAATAAGCCAATGCTGTTAAAACAACAGGCATCTCAATTTTGTCTGAGACCACATGGATGTTCCACAAAGCTTCTGGGAAAATGTTCTCTGGACAGATGAGACAAAAGTGGGACTTGTTAGTACAAATACACAACACTATGTTTAAAGCATAAAGTAACCTGAATACCAAAACCTCATACCAAAAGAAAGTATGGTGGAGGGATCCCTGGCGATCATTGAGGGAACAATGAATACAAAAGGTGTATCGAAACATTTTCTAGAAGAATGAAAGGGCAGCAATATACGACCTCAAGCTGAAGAGACGTCGGGTGATGTAACAAGACAATGACCCAGAGCACACAAGTAGATCAACCAAACAATGGTTGAAAGAGGATTTGTGTTTTAGGTTATGTCCACACGGCAAACAAAAACCGGCTGTAAAATACGGAGCTGTATTCAAAGTAAAATACGGAGCTGTATTCAAAGTAAAATACGGAGCTGTATTCAAAGTAAAATACGGAGCTGTATTCAAAGTAAAATACGGAGCTGTATTTAAAGTAAAATACGGAGCTGTATTCAAAGTAAAATACGGAGCTGTATTCAAAGTAAAATACGGAGCTGTATTCAAAGTAAAATACGGAGCTGTATTCAAAGTAAAATACGGAGCTGTATTCAAAGTAAAATACGGAGCTGTATTCAAAGTAAAATACGGAGCTGTATTCAAAGTAAAATACGGAGCTGTATTCAAAGTAAAATACGGAGCTGTATTCAAAGTAAAATACGGAGCTGTATTCAAAGTAAAATACGGAGCTGTATTCAAAGTAAAATACGGAGCTGTATTCAAAGTAAGGGTATGTTCACACGTAGTCAACCAAAACGTCTGAAAATCCAGGAGCTGTTTTCAAGGGAAAACAGACCCTGCTTTTCAGACGTTTTTTTTACCAACTCGCATTTTTCGCGGCGTTTTTCGCGCCGTTTTCGCTGCGTTTTTTACGTCCGTGTTTGGAGCTGTTTGCATTGGAGTCTATGAGAAAACAGCTCCAAAAACGTCTGAAAGAAGTGTCCTGCACTTCTTTTGACGAGGCTGTATTTTTACGAGTCGTCGTTTGACAGCTGTCAAACGACGACGCGTAAATAACAGGTCATCTGCACAGTACGTCGGCAAACCCATTCAAATGAATGGGCAGATGTTTGCCGACGTATTGGAGCCGTATTTTCAGACGTAAAACGAGGCATAATACGCCTCGTATATGTCTGAAATTTGGCCGTGTGAACATACCCTAAGGGTATGTTCACACGCTAGCTGTCATTTACGGCTGAAATGACAGCCTGTTTTCATAAGAAAACAGCTGCCTCGTTTCAGCCGTAAAAGCAGCTCCTCGTAATATACGAGGCGTCTGTGACGCTCGTATATCTTGAGCTGCTCTTCATTGAGTTTAATGAACGGCTCAAATTACGTTGCAAAGAAGTGCCCTGCACTTCTTTGCCGAGGCAGACAATTTACGCGTCGTCGTTTGACAGCTGTCAAACGACGGCGCGTAAATTACATGTCGTCTGCACAATACGTCGGCAAACCCATTCAAATGAATGGGCAGATGTTTGCCGACGTATTGTACCCCTATTTTCAGACGTAAAACGAGGCATAATACGCCTCGTTTACGTCTGAAAATAGGTCGTGTGAACCCAGCTTTAAACAGCCTCTGATTTTCAGCCGTTTTTTTTGGTGCTTTTTTTAAGCCCATTTTTCTATTGAGACTATGAAAAACTGCTCCAAAATCGGCTCAAGAAGTGACATGCACTGTGGGAATGAACTGCTGCTTTTCCCATTGAAGTCAATGGGCAGATGTTTGGAGGCATTTAGTCTCTGTATTTTTAGCAGTTTTTCGGGGCGTTTACGGCCTGAAAATAGACCGTGTGAACATAACCTTAGAATGACCAAGTCAGAATCCTGACCTTAACCCTATCGAGATGCTGCGGCATGACCTGAAGAGCGCTGTGCACACAAGGCATCCCAAAAATACTGATGAACTAAAAACACATTTACAAGGAGGAATGATCACATGTGCAAAAGTCATTTGTAGATGCAGGAAACATTTGGTGGAGGTGATCGCTGCTGAAGTGGAATCTACAGGTTATTAAATTTAGCATGAGAAACTGACAAAGAAAAAAAATGATCGACTTGAGGCACGTGAAGTACAAAAAATATATATACAATCTTTATTGAATAGAGACATGAGACAAGTAAAAAGATGGAAATAAGGATAAGTCACACAATAAAAAAGGACGTCACATCAATCATAAATCAGATGTGCTAATTTGGTCAACATGTTGGAAACAATAAGGTATTATGGCAGCGAATAAATAAATAGCAGCATACCTGGCTAAAACACATATATGCATATATTTCGTACAGTAGTGGCGATTTAAGTAAAAAAGAAAATGTATAAACAACGCCAACAGGATACAATAGTATAGAGCAGTTTAGGTGTGCAAAAGCTGGTTTTGAAGTGTAATCAAAGAGTTATAGGCAAAGTTTTGTGCAAGCTGCTGAAGATGGCAAGTATTTGTTCAACATACCAGTAGACATTGTGATGCAAAGATGGGACGTCTACACCCGACGCGCGTTTCGGCACCTGCCTTCGTCCGGGGTGCCGAAACGCGCGTCGGGTGTAGACGTCCCATCTTTGCATCACAATGTCTACTGGTATGTTGAACAAATACTTGCCATCTTCAGCAGCTTGCACAAAACTTTGCCTATAACTCTTTGATTACACTTCAAAACCAGCTTTTGCACACCTAAACTGCTCTATACTATTGTATCCTGTTGGCGTTGTTTATACATTTTCTTTTTTACTTAAATCGCCACTACTGTACGAAATATATGCATATATGTGTTTTAGCCAGGTATGCTGCTATTTATTTATTCGCTGCCATAATACCTTATTGTTTCCAACATGTTGACCAAATTAGCACATCTGATTTATGATTGATGTGACGTCCTTTTTTATTGTGTGACTTATCCTTATTTCCATCTTTTTACTTGTCTCATGTCTCTATTCAATAAAGGTTGTATATATATTTTTTGTACTTCACGTGCCTCAAGTCGATCATTTTTTCTTTGTCAGTTTCTCATGCTAAATCTTTTGATCGACGCACCAAGTGTATCTTGGTCAATACTTAGGATATGATAACGTGCCGCTCACATAACTAGCAACAGTGCTTTACAGTGTAAATGTTGATGTTTCGAGCACCATTATCATCATCATATTCTGTCTGTTGGTATTCTTTTGGTCTATAGGTTATTAAATTTAAAGAGTTCACTTACATTTTCTCCGTGCACTGTGGATGTCTACTCAATAAGACATGATCAGTACAACTATTTGTGTTATTCGTTTAGTTAGATTGTGCTTGTCTAGAATTTGGACTTCGGCTTCGTTCACATCTGCGCCAGGGTCCCGTTCTGACGTTTTGTCGGAGCTTCCCGTCAGAACGGGGCCCTGACTGATACAAACGGAGACCATAGGTTTTCGTTTCCATCACCATTGATTTCAATGGTGACTGATCTGGTGCCAATGGTTTCCGTTTGTCACCGTTGTGCAAGTGTTCCGCAGTTTTGACTAAATGAATAGCGCAGTTGACTACGGTATTGATTCAGTCAAAACGACGGAACCTTTGCACAACTGAGGCAAAAGGAAACCATTGGAACCGAATCAGTCACCGTTGAAATCAATGGTGATTCAAACGGAAACCTATGGTTTCCATTTGCTTCAGTCAGGGTTCCGTTTTGACGAGAAGCTCAGACGAACGTCAGAACCGAGCCCTAGCGCAAATGTGAACGAAGCCTTACCTTGTAAAAGTAGTAATAGATAATAAAAACAAAACAAAAAAAAACTATATAAATTTGGTATCACCGTAACAATATTGACCGATAGAATAAAGTTAAACATGTCATTTAGACCGTACAGTGAATACCGTAGAAATGAAGCTCCAAAAACAATGGTAAAATTGCATTTATAATTGTTTTTAAATTTCACCAAAAATTATTTAAAAAAATTCTCAGTACATTATATGGTACCATAGAAAAAATACAGCTGAACTCAAACAAGCCCTCATATGGCTATGTCAATGGAAAAACAGAAAAAGTAGAACAGAAATTGTCTGCATCCTCGAGTTCAACCGTCCATATTCCAGATCGGGTATCAGATCCAGAATAAAGACTGTTAATCAGATGGGTAATGTGTACCACTTTTTGATGCCCAGACCGGTTTAGTTATGCAGTAATACATACCCCACTAACGGTACAAAGGCAGATCAACCAACCACAAACAAGCTGGCAAACCACCCCATAATGGCGGCCATCAGTGGTTGTCACTCAGTGGAAGAATCAGATTCAATTTTAAATTTTTTTTTTTTAAAGTTCTAACTCATTTATAGCTGATTTTTAGTTTATTTTTTATTTTAGATGTTAATTCTTACCAAGTATTTTTTAGCTTCTAAGTATTTTAGAGGAACACTGTTGCAAACCTTGCTTTCCTGGGTATTGACAAGCCTGGAGTAAGTAAAGAGTTAATCTGGGAACTGCATTGTAACACCTCTCGGAGCTGGTGAACGCCAGTGACACTCTCTGGAGTACTGCGCGGGTACGAGAACGGTGGGCGTGAATGTGTGAGACGACTGGTGGATTCTGACACCTCACATAATTACGTTCTCACGTCCAACACTTTAATAAGATCATTTACATACATAAGAGGCAGAAATATAGCACTGGGATGATTCTTATATGTAATCTAGAGCATACAAGGAAAATAATCTGTACACACAGAAAATCGACATGGAGAGCTCTTCATACTGCCAAGGTTATGACAGTATGGGGCTATACATGGCAGAAATGAGCACACACTAAAATCCATATGTATTCTGTAGGGTGTTGTTCACATGGGTGGTAATGGGCTGCTACATGTATCAAAATGTGTTGTTCGCCATGCCGCTACAAAACAAGTGTTAATATATTAATGAACATATCGTATGTATTAACTTACATCGAATGCATTCATCCGTACAAATCAGTGGTGGTCCAAGAGGTGGGACCTGCAGAGAATGGATGGAGAGGTGGCTTCATGAGTGCGCGACTCTCTCTATGTTCACACGGAGTTAATCGCAGGCAGAAAATGGTCTCAAAATTCCATCTGGAATTATGACGCAGATTTTCCGCGGCCCTCAAAAAACGCCACAAAATACGCTTTCTATGCCTGCCATTGAGGTCAATGGGAGGTAAGAGACGTAAAACGCCCAAAGATAGGGCATGTCGCTTTTTGCCGCAACGCTCTTTCTGCTCGCGGTTAAAAAAAAACAAAAAAACGCCTCCGCGTGATTGAATGGAGCGGCAGTCAAGCATATGTGCTGGCGCTCCATTCTATGTTTACGGGACTAATGGAAACAGTCTCCGTCAGTCCCACAGAGTTTGGAGCAGCACCGCACATCCTCTGGACCTCCTTTATTAGCTGGAGCAGAGAGCTGCTGCAAAAAGGCATTTGAATAGCTGACATGTAATGCCACATTTTCCCTGCAGAGGCCACTGCAGGGGAAATGCTTGGCCAGCCGACACTTCCATTGGCGATAACAGCGGATCACCAGGAGCTTCTGAAGCTAGACAGTCAATCAGATGATCCTAGACCAGCTTTATACTAACTCCTTTTTATATTAATGTATTAAAGTATGCATATACATAGTAATTAAATATTGGTAAGTGAGGATTGATGGGTTCTAGAATAGGTATAAGTGTATTTTTAGGCGTTCACCCACTTATACAATATGCCAATTTCTTATTTTGGCTTCCTCATGCAGTCATGGGATTATGAACATTCACAACACATTTGGGCTATACGTCTGACAGACATTTGGATACCAAAAAACCTAAAGCGACTGTCCAGTAGTGAGCATAAAAACTCAGTAGATAAGCATCGCTTATGGGTTCTATCTTTTTGTGTTTGCTGCTTGGCAGAGCTGTGATCTGTGACTATAGCTTAGCTATAATGTCTACATGGAGTCTCAGGTGGTCTGGGACACATCTCCTGTATGATCATTGGTTCAGGCTGCTGCTCTGCCCCTCCCCACTGCAGCTCTGCTTCTTCAGATTGGCTGCTGTTGACCACCACAAGTCTTTTACAGGCTCAGCAGGAAGTCCATGAATTAAGAGCGGACTTCTATTACAAGAGATAAAATGATTAGAAAATACGTTAAAAAATATGAGAAAAATATGGAGAAAAAGATAAAGTTATCACACGTACACTGGATGTAAGTGAGCCTTCGTGAGGGGACCCTGGGGGCGGGGGTCGCTTTATACTTTTTAGGGTACGGTGTTAACTTATTCGGCACCGCAAAAACAACTTATACGCTTTGCTAACTTTTTTTTTTTCCTTACAACGGAAGTCAATGGACAGACAGATCCAAAATGTATAGCATACATTTAAATTGCACACATTTGGATCAATACAAATTCAGTGTTTACTTTTAGGATATGTTCAGATCATGTTTTCTCACCTATGTATACGTGTGACGAATGCCGTGGCATCTGTCACCCGGAGGTTATAATGGTATCTATTTAGAACATAGGTCATGAACTCTCATGACCCTTTACATGAAGTTTCTCTTAAACAGATACCATTATAGCATATGGCTGATGGATGCCAGTATAAGGCTTCCGATTAATACATCCGTCACCCATAGGATATAATGGCATCTGTTTAATGGATAGGAGATGGAAAGCTATTAAAAAGCTTGTGATATATCTATAGATGTATCTGTGAAGGATGGCCCACAGTGGTATCAGTCACCAATAGGCTACCAAAAAAAAATAAAAAATGTGTATGTGTGTGTATATTTCTGGAGTTTGCGGTATGGAATAGTGTAGTCTACCAAGGTATTCCATCTTTCTTTTTTTTTTTTTTCTACTTTGCTTTTGTCAATTGAGCCCTATGGCCACATCTAGCATATTGCATATTTCCCATCAGAGCTATCTGACCCCAGTCAGGTTGCCACAATTGCTGTCATTGTAGTCAAGTGACACATGCAGATTTTGCCATTTAATATGGGGCTGCCTAAATTTCCGACAATTTTGGGTAGAGTTGACTGGGATATTGACTGAAGGGCTAGAAATCCCAATTCCTCATGCCCCTGATGCGTTTACTCGGCTTTCTGTTTGACAAATCAGAAAAGATATTTATTTTTTTTTAGACCCATATCCTAGGAAGGGAAACGGTTGTCTTGAAATGGCGTTGCCATAAGAATGTGGGAAACTACGTACTCCACCTCTTACCCAGTTTGCCAGCTTCACCCCAACTATGGCTCTATCCCAACACAATACTGGGAATATATAAACCGTGTCCCTTTTTATAACGATTTGCAATTTTTTTAAAGTAACGGTCAGAGATTATGTGGAACAGGATGTATTATGACCATTTGTAGGTCTACTGGATTTTACTTTCGTCATGAACACGAGCAGTTTTTGTTGGTTGCACTTTAGTTCGTTTTACCATTTAACTAAAACACACACACACACACACACACACACACAGCATACTACTAATAAAACAAAATAAATATATAAATAAAACACAATAAATATATAAATAAAACAAAAAATAAATAAATAAAACAAAAAAATAAATAAATAAAACAAAAAATAAATAAATAAAACAAAAAATAAATAAATAAAAAACAAAAAATAAATAAATAAAACAAAAAATAAATAAAACAAATATATATATATATATATATATATATATATATATATATATATATATATATATATATATAGTGTGTCCAGAATGACAGGTGAGAATTCTCCCGGTAAACTGCTGTAATATTTTGCAAAAAATGCATAACAATTAAGATCGCAAATCACTTTCCTGTGGCACCAAGGAAAATTAGCACATAAATTCTACCTTGTACGCCAGTGCACTGCGAAGCCAAGAGCATGACTAAAGGCAATATATTAAAATGTCTATAAACCAGGGATTAAACCTTCTCAAAACTACAGCATCGTATAAGCTATTTACAAGGCAATCGCTTATGAAACATCGGTGCATATACTATTTGTTGTTACATGGACAAAGTACTATGGAATTTGGGCGCCAGTAAGACCATTCCAAGAGACTAGTTGACTTTTCAGTGGCCCAAAACCAAGAAAAGAGACAGACAGACACACACACACACAGACACTTTTTCCTACATCACGTATTTCGGAACGGAAAGCCAGTTCTGTTAGGGATGTATGCGGCGACAAAGTTTGCAGACGGTTTCCAATGACAATCAGCAGAACCGTGTATATAGCTCTGGGCTATAATTTAGGCTGTAACTCAGAAATAAGAAATGCAACTTTTAACCAGCTTTGTATATAAAGCAGCCAAAGTAACGCAGCAGCGATAGGTTTAGTTTATACTTCCAATCCTTCATTAGAACTTGAAACAAAAACATTCCTGGCGCTGCAGAAGAGATCTTTTTCCTGACATGCATCTATTTATCGGTTTCTTAGAAATGTTATTTGCAGTAGTTTTCTCATTCCACATACAGCCAGCGGGTAATATTTTAATAGGAAGACTTTGCCGCGTGCAGTTTGAGGAGCTTTATGGGAACAGCAAGTGACTGCTATAGCCCCGCTATCCCGGACACTGCAGATTTACTAAAAAGGTCAAATAATGGAAGCCTCAGGACACCCATCTGTTAACTTGCCACTCTTTTCTACAATCAATAAAAATGTGAGTAAATCAAAAGAATAAAATAAATACTGTAAAACAAGCCGTGGGCGACAAGCTCCTTCCTACTGCCGGCCGGCATGCAGCAATAAGCACAAAACAACGAGATTTACTGCATGAATTCCTACTCCTAATAAATGCCCTTTCTTGCCATACATGGACAATGGTTCAATCCACCAATTATGGGCCTCATTTACGAAGACGAAGGTTCTGGAAAACGCCACCAAACACGTGCTCCACATGTATATAAGTATGCGTTTCGCTGCTAAAAAAAAAAAAAAAATAATGTTTATTTTTTTTACCGTATATCATCCCCTCGAAGAGAGAAGTGTATATGATCTCTACCTCTACCGGACAAAGTTAGGCCGTAAGTATCCTCTTGGCATATGTTTGGCCAAAGATTGTCTAAGGGCACGTTGGCATATAGTTTAAGTGCTCCCAGCGTGTAAACTGATCGTACATCACAGGCCTGATTATCAGTCACTCAAATCAGATCATTGCTTTTATCTCAAAACCAGTTTTCCCCAAAATTTATATAAAATTAAACTAATGTAAATGTACCAAAAAACGGCATCTATATAAAGTACAATTAAGCTACATGGAACAAAAAAAGAAAAAAGAAAAAAAGTTATGAGTGCCGAGATGCGAAACGGTCTGTGTCCTTAAGGAGTTAAAAACCATAAGGAAAACCAAAAAGCTTATTGAAAAATTATATAACCTTTAATTATACAAAACAATTAAATTTGTTGAAACCAGACAACCCCTGTAATATTCAGGATCCTCATCTCTTGGCCAGAGTAGAGAGTGGTTACAAAGAGCGTCTCTGGCTCTGGAGGACCAGTCCTGTCCTGCATTACACAGGTCACCCATTGTTTGAATGGGCACTGTGTAATGCCTCATTTCTCCTGTGGTGGTGCTGCAGGTAAATTGAACACTTGCTGCCAGGTTTTCCCATAGATTACAGCTAATTGCTAGGGGGCCCAGCACGGGGACACTGATCAGAGCAAGACTTTTTTTTTTAACAAGTAGAGATCATCCAAAGCAGAGAACCCCTTTAAGTATCCTTCAATGATAGATTCTTCTTATATGGGTACATTTTCCCAAAACTTGGCCTGTGTACGGAAGACCCAACAAAAACAATTCTTGAGAACCAGATTTTTCCACAAGCAGAATATACATTGAACATAACCTAACCGCCATAAAAATCTCATATACCATTAAGGTAGCATAACTGTAAATATCATATTATATTTCTCCTGTAGAAATAGATGCACCACATTTCAATATCAAATAACGCCATAATATGAGATATCCACAGCGCTACCGATGACCTTCACAGTCAAGAAAGCCACAGACGGGTCACATATATAACAGCAACTCATGAGCTACGATCACAAGGGCAATTAATGTATTTATATCTAGTGTCTGAAGGCAAGATCAATACATACACCAATTTTAATACACGTGCATGTCGCCGAGCATGAAACTATTTAACCTCTTCCTTGCCACACAGGGCTGGCCTGATCCGGGAACGTTGTGCGATTCACGCAGCAAAAAAAATAATCCCTTATTTGCATGGCTGATCTTGGAGACTTTGCACTGCAGAAACCTATAATAAGAGCAATTACCTCCGCCAGGCTATTAACATTTCCACAATGCAATTAATTTACATTAGTCGTGTTTAAAGTTCTAATTAAGAAAACGTTCGCTCAGATTGCAGTCGCGCACGATAAGTGTTCTAGTCTCTCACTGACGCCTGAAACCAAGTCTTAACGGTAAAACCCAATGTAAAGGATCTTGTGGTAACGGCTGGATATAGACAAGTGACGAGATCATCATACGCTGAGGCATCAATGTGCGACTTATAGAATTGTTCACGTTGATGATGCACGTCTTATGTGACACACACACGAAGATTATGCAGAGGTCTATAAGCAGTTAAACGATTCAAGGTTCGGACTACCGCCGGCCATCTTGCGGGAACAACGCAGCATTAAATCTTACATATATCCATATCTCCTGTAATCTAGTAAATCAATGTTCCCATATTAGAAAACAAATACTTAAACAAAAATTAGATCATTGTTGGCCGGGTAGTTGGTCATGTAACCACATGTAAAAAAGCAATGGGGACAGATCTCTTTAAGGCCTAGTTCACACAGAGTATTTTGCAAACCAGGAGAAAAAAAAAAGAAAAAAAAAAAAACTGCTTCAAAATTGAGGCAGATTTTGAGCTGCCTGCACTTTCCTGACGCGGTTTTCACAGCATTTTTGAGGACCGCGGGCGAAAAACGCTGTTCCTGCCTCCCATTGACTACGATGGGAGGTCAGTGGCGGAGCCACGGCAAAAAAGGACATGACATTGAAATTAACGGGAAGCAGTCTCGTACGTTTTTTGGCTCCAATTCAGACGAGGTTTCCACGTCAAAATCAGCGCAAGAAAACTCAGTGTGAACACAGTTACAAGAAAAAGTAAATGAACCCTTTCGAATTACCTGTATTTCTGCATTGACATTGATAACAATCAAACCACAATTTATTAATAATCAATGCAGAAATCCAGGTTATTCCAAAGGGTTCACATACTTTTACTTGCAAATGTATATTAGATGCCCTGAATGAAACCATGCAGTGAGAGCTACTGCACCCACCAAACTGACTGCTGAAAACTTACGATATATGCCACGTACCGAGGCCCTCTGGATAGCAGGGGATGGATCGCCTAACCACATACAACACCTTTCTTGCGAAGGTGCCATAGATGCAGCCAGGTGATTCCTCTAGCCTTGTTTCATTTCGTCCATGTAATATATAATGTACTTGAGAGGCCACTCTGGCTTTAAAAAAATAAAAATAAAATAAATAGTGCAACCTTCATCAGGAGTCACCTATAAATGTCATCCATATCATGAGGCAACCCCTTTAGAGGTAATCTGTCGGCAGTTTTGAGTACTCAAAAAAACGCTGACCGTGCTATATACAGCGTTAGGAAGGCAGCGCAATTCCCTCATTGAAATCTCCGTTTTGAGGTCTCTAGCGCCACAGAGTCATCCTTTTCATGTTCAGTGCTCCAGGATCTATGTACTGAAAACGGACAGCCCATCCTCTCTGAGTGACGGCTCTAGTGTCCAATCAGGAGACCACTAGAGCAGAGAATGTCACTTGCAACCAAGGCGCTTGGGACACCCAAACGGAGATCCCTCGGTCATGCAACTTGCATGACTGACAACGTAGGTGTGATTAAACGATACTCCCCAACCTGTTCATAGCGCTGTCAAAATATGTGCAGACCGGCTGTGTAAAGGCAGACATGATGGGGCTAGAGCTCATGCACATGACTGTTGCCATCGATCGGGCCAAAACTACAGATCCTAGTAGGGTTGTCACGATACCAGAATTTGCACTTCAATACCGATACTTCGTGTAGTATTGCGATACTCTACACCAAAATTACACTTTGCCAACAATAATTTTAAAAAAAAAGTTTTAATTTTCTGATGTGAGGGACGTGGTGTTATGAATTTTGAACCTCCATATGCCTCACATTAATAGTAATTAACCCCAGCAAGTTCCTCAGTCATAATGGACAACATCGGGTTAATTACCATTAATGTGAGGCACATGGAGGTTCAAAATTCATAACACCTCTTGCCTCACATTATTAAGTGAAAAAGCTGTTTTTTTTATTTTATAACAGAGTAAATATCATAAATGACGCTATAAATTTGTTATTAAGGGCCCCGCCGATAGCGAATGTGTGTATATTTTACGCATTGAGTCTTATTTTAAGGTTTATTGTAAAAAAATGTGTGTATTATTTACTTTTAAAATTTTATGTACTGGCATATATCTATATACTGAGTGCACAGGCTGTTAGGACATACCTAACTATGCTCTAACAGGAAATATGGTCAGACAGCCCTGGGGTCCTTCAATGGACCCCGGGCTGTCTGCCCATATAGGGTATATCCCTCGATCGTGTCACAGGGTTTTCCGCCTCAAAAACCCCATTGAAATCAATGGGAGAGGGAAATAAACAAATTTTTTTTGACAAAAAACACTTGCGGTTTTCTCCTGTGTCGGTTGAAGAAATAGGGAAAAAAGGGCTTAAAAAACCGTGGCACAAAACCGCGTCAAAAATTACGATGGGTGCAAAACCACTTCAAAAAGACTGGAGCCAATTTTTCCAGGCAGAATTTTCTTCCTGCAAAAAAACTCTGTGTGAACATACCCCAAGAAAAGATGCTCCAGAATTGTTCTTTTATGGGAAATGCAAGTATTATGAAATCAGACATGTCAGGAGACCTACTAGGTCCTCAGTTTCTCTAAAGTAACAGTAATATAGCATGTAAGGCAGACAAAATATATTTTTTCTGCAATGTTGATCCAGAGGAAGGCAAAAACCCCCATGAGGGAAGACATTCATAGGCTGGGTTTCCACGGGTCAGATACGCTGCGTAGGAACTACGCAGCGTATCTGACCTGGAACCCGCAGCACATTCCATCCGAAAAAGCCGGAATTTCTGCTGCGGTAAGCAGCATAGAAATAAAAATTAAATTTAAAACAAAAAAACAAAAACATACCGCACAGTCCAGAAGAATCTCCCTTACTAGTCATCGAAACAAGGTTAGGGTAGTATGTAGATTATCTTTATCAGGCACTATTGGGGATGTGGGGGCAGCAATGGGGCATTATACAGTGTGGGGGCATTACACTGCATGGAAGTCCGTTAGGGGGTATATTATATACAGTAGTATACAGGAGGGTCAGGAGATTATTAATTCAACAGTGTAGAATGCAAATAGGAGTGTGGCCTAAATAAATCATTAATCATAATCCAAGTTACATGTTCAATTAATCGTGATTTTGAGTTGTCATAATCGCCCAGCCCTAGAGGACGCTGCAGCTCATGCGACTGCTGCAGCGGTCACATGGGATGAAACGTCATCCCAGGAGGCCAGACTGACCGAACAGGGAGATGGGCAAATATGATTATTAGTTTTTTTTCTGAGTTGCAATTTTTGTGGCAGAACCGCTGCGATTCCACCGCAAAGGTGGCAAAACTTAGCTTTCTGTTGCGGGTTTTGCATCCCCATTAAATTTAATGTGGAAAACCCGCAATAGAAGACGCAGCATAACTTGACATGCTGCGGATTTAAATTTTGCACCGCAGGTCAATTTATGAACGTTTGACACGTTTTTTTCCGCAGCAAGGGCATGAGATTTTCTAAATCCCACCCACTTTGCCACTACTGTAAACGCTGCGGACATTCCGAGGCGTTTACGCTACATGGGAACCCGGCCTCAGGGAAAAATATTCCTTCCGGATTCAAATATAGCAATGTGAAATAATAGATACGGTTACTGGTTACAATTCTGCGTACTTTATAGAAAATCATAGAAAAAAGAAAAATCAGTACATTTAACACAAATATAAGCTCATTATTTCCAATAGAAGTAGAGAAAGGCAATATAAATGTATAATATAAAAAAAAAAAAAAAAACATATGTCCGCAAAACAGCCATTATGTGTGGACGGATTTACACAGTAAGATATTGCAGCATTCCAGCACTAGCAAAACCGAGATATATAGTCCTATATCCCAGCAGTGCTGAACATGGTTTCCTTTAAATAATACAGGACATATACAATGCACATAAAATATGGTATAAGCCAGGGGAATATAGCAATGTATATCTATACTCCACTATGCTGCAAGGGACGTATCATCAGAAGACTAGGCAGTTTATCAGCAGCAAACATGAGTGGACAGAAGCATTAAGAGACGACGTCCTGTTTCCACAAATTCATGTTATTTTTTGTATAAATTTAAAGTAATACAATTTTCTAATATACTTACTATATTAATTCCTTGTGGTTTTCAAGATCTCTGCTTGTTGTTGTTCATCAGGAACATTTTACTTCCAGTAGACACACTTCTGTCCATGGTCATGTGATGGACACACCAGTGCTGGGATCGTTAACCAACTCTGAAACACCTACTGTAACGTGCACCTGTGTGTCCATCACATGACCATGGACAGATTATTATCCACTGGAAGTAAACAATGAAGGTTCCTGCAGAATAACAAGCAAAGAACTTGAAAACCTTGAGGAATACAGAAAGTATATTCAAAATTGTTTAACTTAAAGGGGGTTTTCCCATCAGAGACATTTATGACATATCCACAGGTAGAGGAGGGTCCTACCTTTAGGACCCGCACCTATCTCCAGAACAGGGCGGCCCCCTAAACACCGTTCCACTGCTCTGTGCTGTAGCTGAAAAGTGTGATTACCGACCATGAATTATAGAAACAGTGAAGCTCGCCAAGCTGCGCTGTTGCCGCAACTCCCATAGTTGTGAATTGCAGTTACAGAAACAGCATAGCATGTGAGCTACGCTGTTTCCGTAACTACCAGCCAGTTCTATGGGACTTACGGAAACAGCGTAGCTCAGAGAGCTTCGCTGTTTCTATAATTCATGGTCGGTAATCACACTTTCAGCTACAACACAGAGAGGTAGAACAGGGATTAGAGGGCCCCGTTGCAGAGATAGCTGGACCCGCATCTATCGGACATTTCTGACATATCGAGTGGACGTCAAATGTCTCGGATGGGAAACCCCTTTAATTTGCGGAAACTGGACAGCCCCCTTGAATAATTTCAGTGACCTTGATCTTTTATTGCAACGTTCTCAGTTGTGATTTCCATAAATCTATTATGGGACTGGTGTTTAAGCAGTTACCTGTTATGTTAGTGCAGATTCACCAAAAGTTAACTTAAGTTTTGGGGCCACGTTTTGACTCCATTTATATTTTAATGCTCCACCATCTAACAACGGAATAACACGTGTGAACATAGCCTAACCCCTTCAATGCTGATTAACTCCAGGTGCTGACAAATTAAGTGGGCTCCCTTTGTTACCTGCCCGCCAGCCCGAGAATTGGGGTTACCAGAGAGGATGTTTATATGGGTAACCCGGAGCCCAACAAAGGCCTTCAGGGCTTTCCAGATATTATAATAATAATAGGAGTAATACTAATAATAATCTTCAAAAAAAACAGTGTCATACATGCAGAATGTCGGATATTGCAGTCCAGACGCATCCAATTCTATGAAGCTGTGCCGCAATACCAGACGCAGCCCCTGATTTTCAGCCGTTTTTTTATGTATCAAGCATTCTTTACGCCCGTTTTGGGAGCAGTTTTTCTATTGAGAATGAAAAACTGCTCAAGAAGTGACATGCGCTTCTTTTTATGGGGCGTTTTTTACGCAACGTTTTAACCAACGGTGGGCGTAAAAAAGCGCCCCTCGGAACGAAATTCAGTTTTTCCCATTGAAATAAACTGGCAGATGTTTGGAGGCGTTCAGCCTCCATATTTTCAGTTATGTGGGGTGTTTACGGCCGAAAATAAGCTGTGTGAACATACCCTTACACGAAGGCTACATGTCAGAGTCGATAGTGTTAGGCTAGGGCTATGGGGCGACTTTAGCCGCGACACAGATCACACGGCAGAAGGTCACGGTGTCACCCTGCCTGTATAGCAGATACAGAAAGTCAATGTGGTCGATTTGGGACCCACAAGTTGCTGGTCGCAAGGTAACCACAATAACTTTTCTTAACAGTGATGCAGGCAGGGTGAGACCACGATCTTCTCCTGTGTGATCTGTGTCGCGGCCAAAGTCACCCCGTAGCCCTAGCCTAACACTATCGACTGACATGGATACTTAAAAAGAAATTAGTTTTCCGTATATTTGAAAACCTTTTTTTATATAGCCCTTCCCACGAAGAAATACAAAACAAAAAAACCTCACAGATTTCATCTAGAATAAAGCTAGACGTTCTCTGGACACAATGAATAAATAATTCATGAAATGGCCCCGATGATCAGTACAGCCGGATGATTTATTAATATGTATCAGTGTAAACGGCACAGTCCTGATTTCTCAGCTGTTGGAGCCGGCACATACAAGAGGTGGAGATACAATGTCAGATAATCAAGTAACTGTAGAAAAACCAAAAACATGGAAAACAATACTAATATCCCAAACAAATAGGTAAAACTCATACAAATACGCTGCAAATTTAAAGCGAGAATATCCTGTACAGAGAATAGAGCAGTTGCCAAAGTGTGATAGTTTAATTTAATTTGCCAATATATGGTCATATTTAGGATTCACAGCAGCTTGTTGTGTACAGGCGACTGTGCCCGACATTGCAGATAGTCCCACGTTAACGGGTATGAGCTGCAGTACCAGGGACAGTCACATTCATATGTACAGACAGGGCTATGCCTATATAAACAAAACAATGAAAGAACCTTATGCTGCGGATTGCCTGGGGTAGCGGGGGGGGGGGGGGGGATCAAGTCACCACCAAGTATCGATGGCCGATCCTTTCCAGTCGGGCCGGGTCCAGATGTGACTTTATTCGCAGGACCTTTATTAAACAGGGCTCGCGACTCAAAAGTGAAAGGAACTCTCAGTTCACAAACCTAATTTTCAAAATTGGTGCTCTAGAGAAGTCCCATAAACGATCCCTCGCCCTACAGACCAAAACTGAACTTTGCCAACTCAGAGAAAAGCTTAAAAACCTAACCCTCTCCCATGCAAAAGCCGCTCTGGTCAAATGCCGTCGCAACTTCTTTGAATTTGGTAACCAACCAGGGAAAACTTTGGCTAGAGCCCTGCGTCTACAAAGGACACATTCGTTTATTCCCCAAATATCTGATCCAAATTGCCAGAGACTTGCCCTCTCTTCTCAAATAGCGGAAACCTTCCAATCATACTATTCTACGCTACATAATATCAACCCTCCCCTTAAATTGTTTATTTCTTTGCCTGTTTTTAATGGGCATCTTGTACATCTAAATGATTTGTATTTGCTCGAAGTCTATTATACAAGACGCAAACTCCGTTCGGCTCCCTGCACAGTCACGTGATCTGTAAACTGACTCACCGATTTACACGTTATCTTATGTGGGGGCCGGTAGCAAGTTTCTCTATGTAAGTCTGTGAAACTCAGAACGCGCTGGCCTCCCCACTCTCCCTCAGGAAACTATCTCGGTTCTGGAAGAGCCGATCACGCTTCCCGAACTCCATCTAAAATCAAAAACTTCCAAAATGGCGAAGCCCCAGGCCGCACATTATCATACTACAAAACATTTCTTCCTGAAATTCAGGCTCAGCTTCTCCCTGCCTATAACTCCCTCACCACTAACACACTCCCTTCGGACACACATTTAAAGCCCACAAATCAATTATCCCCAAGCAAGGGAAGGACCATTCTCAATGCCCAAACTATAGACCCATCTCCCCCCTGAATGTATTGTTATATGTAATTGTTTGCTAAAATACTTTACCCCAGTCTTACCCCCCTTCCACAACATATGACCAAGTTGGCTTCATGCCTATCAGAGAAGCCAGAGATAATACTACTAAGGCAAGTAACATTTTACACTACCTATCCACCTCCTCCGGCCATCCTCCTCTCCCCGGTCAAAGGTCTTTTCGGCATCTGTGTAGAGTGGGGATTCAGAGACCAAACTCAAACACATAGGTCTTGGCTCCAACATGCTACGATGGATTGGTAGTCTCTACTCATACCCTTCTGCAACGGTTAACATTAATGGAGTATTATATGACTATTTTCCCATCAAGGCTGTCCCCTTTCCCCTCTTATTCTTACATTAGAGCCCCTCCTTAGACTTATTCACTAGAATGCTGACATCACAGGAGTCCAAGTTGGGGAAGCTGAACATAACTTCACCGATAACCAACTTCTACCATGTCCTTACACCATGCTCCCAGTACTAGACCACCTCTTTCACGCCAGGCTTGGCGGACCCCTCCTCTGGCCACTACCGGGCCACTCATTTTCTGACAGGGGACTCCTGGCCTTCGCTGGAGTCGCTAATCAACACTCCAGATCCATGACCATTTGAGTTGGTTTGCTCTCCAGAATCCCATAATGTCCTTCTTTCCCTTTCACTCCGCAATAAGACACCGCTAGAAACACTCTGCGCCAATCGAAGCCCAGTGCGACATACCCGATCCTCCATCTATGCCATGTTGGTGTCCCCCTTGATTTAACTTCCACTCCTCACCCTCCTTTTTGAGTAAATGGGAAAAGGACTTGCTTATATTCCACTGACTCGCAATTAACGAGAACATACAGTCTAATACGTGGATCGTCTAAATCAAGTCGCATGCAAGAAGCAAGCTACAAAATTTTATCTAGATGGTACTATGTCCCATCCAAATGACACATGTTCCCCAACATTTCTTCACAATGTTGGCGATGCCAGAATGCTGAGGGTACCATCCTACATACCTTTTGGGACGGTCCAGCGTTGCTACCTTTTTTGGCGAGACGACGTACAATTCACACCAGCTTTCTTCCTGCTTCACCTGAGCGACATTCCCATGAAATTCAACAAAAGGTCTATTCTTTGACAGTTGGTTAACAGTGCTCATGCATGCATACCGGCCCTGTGGAGACCTCCCTCTCTCCGGCTCTGGTTCCTCAAAGTGGAGGAAATAAAATGCATGGAGGACCGAATCTCTCAGTTAAAGGATCGACATGACACGTTCTCCAATACTTGGTATCGCTGGATCGTTTATCAAGACAATACAGAATACAAGTCCATCATGGCCCCTTGATACAGTTATACACCCATTCGTTCTGGTGTGGTTCCCTCCCCTCCCTCTTTTTTCCCCCCTTTCTACTTTTCTTACCTTTAAAAAAAAATAAAAAATTTGGTTGCTATGAGCATCTGCTTCTCTTCCTCCAGTTTGATAAATCTGCTTTAATGAACGAGCTTAATTAGGCCTAGATCTGAGCATCTACTCCCCTATAAATTTAGATGTAGCATATGGGGAAGGCACTCGTGCAGGGGGGCACGACGGCAGAAGTCATCTCTGTCTAAGTGTCATACTGTCAAAGTGTCCTGGCAGTTATACATGGCAGTTAAGTGTCATACTGTCAAAGTGTCCTGGCAGTTATACATGGCAGTTGGACAGGGTCAGTGACAGGTAAGCTGCATTACCAAACCAGACTAACTAGCCCACGCTCTCAATATTAGATTTCTAACTATCTGTAAACAAACATGTTTGCCACCGCTCTCATCATTATAGCTGCACTTGGTTTTCAATCCTATCGCCCATTTAAGACTTGCCCAAAAACAGTCTACATCAGTCCCTCTCTCCTTGCCTCGCCCATGTACAGCTCCCATTCACTATTCACTTTCCTCAGTCAACTTAACCCATCTCATCCCACTGCCCAACATAAAAAACGCTCTCATAAATCACAGAACCATCTGCTGTCTCTCTCCATTCTCCTGCTACTCGCTGCAGGGGACATCTCTCCCAACCCTGGCCCTCCCTTTTCTTCTGCCAAGCTCAACCACTTACCTGCCACACATAGAAACCCTGCAAATCTTCTTGCCATTCCTTGTATGTCTTCTCCTGTCTCTTTTAACTGTGCTCTCTGGAACTCTCGGTCCGTGTGCAACAAACTCACCTTTATTCATGACTTATTCCTTTCTAACTCTCTCAACCTTCTGGCTCTTACAGAAACATGGCTACACCTGTCTGACACTGCTTCCCCTGCTGCTCTATCTTATGGTGGTCTCCAGTTCTCTCATGCCCCCAGAACTGAGAACAGGCAGGGTGGAGGAGTAGGTATACTTCTTTCCCCACACTGCACTTTCCAGGTCATTCCCCCGGTCCCCTCACTCACATTTCCCTCTTTTGAAGTCCACACCCTCAGACTCTTTCACCCTTTTTCCCTCCGAGTGGCAGTTGTCTACCGCCCACCGGGCTCACCCCGCCAATTCCTGGATCATTTTGCTGCCTGGCTTCCACAGTTTCTATCCTCTGAAACACCCACTCTCATCATGGGTGACTTCAACATCCCCATTGATAACCCAATCTCCTCATCTGCCTCCCAGTTTCTATCTTTAACCTCGTCCCTCGGTCTGTCACAACTTACTAACTCTCCTACACATGAAGACGGGCATTCACTTGACCTGGTCTTCTTCCGGCTCTGCTCAGTTTCTGACTTTATTAACGCTCCTCTCCCGCTTTCTGACCACAATCTTCTCTGCTTTACTATCAAATATTCTCTGCCTCCTCAGGTCATCCCTACGTATCAGACATACAAAAATCTACATGCCATTAACACAGTGAAACTCATAGACAGTCTACAGTCCTCATTGTCCCCTATCTCTTCCCTCTCCTGTCCCAATCTGGCTGCCAAACTTTATAATAACACTCTCAAAAATGCATTGGATGAAGCAGCCCCCACTACACTCCGAACCACCCGACAAAGACTACGACAACCCTGGCACACGCCTCAATCCCGCTTTCTTCAGCGGTGCTTGAGATGTGCCGAACGACTGTGGAGAAAATCGCATTTGGATGCAGATTTCCTCCATTACAAATTTATGCTCAAAACTTACAACTCTGCCCTTCACCGCGCCAAACAAGTCTACTTCACTTCTCTCATCTCCACACTATCTAATAATCCAAAACGCCTCTTTGATACTTTTCACTCCCTCCTTAGTCCTAAAGTGCAGACGCCAATCACAGATCTCAGTGCTGAAGACCTGGCCAATTATTTTAAAGTTAAAATTGACAACATCCGGCATGATATTATCTCCCAGTCCCCTAGTAACATCGATCCCCTTCCCCCCCCCGCACTCCCTCTTCTTCACTCTCAGCATTTGACCCAATAACTGAAGAAGAAGTCTCGAGGCTCCTCTCTTCTTCTCGTCCTACTACCTGCCCTAGTGATCCTGTCCCCTCACACCTCCTCCAGTCCCTCTCCCCAGCTGTCACTAGTCACCTGACTAAAATATTTAACCTCTCTCTTTCCTCTGGTATCTTTCCCTCCGCTTTTAAACATGCCATTATAAACCCATTATTGAAAAAACCAACACTTGACCCATCCAGCGCTGCCAACTACCGACCAGTCTCTAATCTGCCCTTCATCTCCAAACTCCTGGAACGCTTGGTCTACTCTCGCCTTATCCGCTATCTCTCTGCTAACTCCATTCTTGACCCCTTACAATCTGGTTTCCGCACTCTACACTCCACAGAAACTGCCCTTACTAAAGTCTCAAATGATCTCTTGGCGGCTAAATCGGACGGTAAATCTCCTCTCCTGATTCTTTTGGATCTCTCTGCAGCCTTTGACACTGTAGACCACAAACTTCTACTTAACATGCTCCACTCTATTGGCCTCCAGGACGCGGCTCTCTCTTGGTTTTCCTCCTATCTCTCTGACCGCTCATTCAGTGTGTCATTTGCTGGTTCCACTTCTTCTCCTCTTCCCCTTGATATCGGGGTTCCTCAGGGATCAGTCCTAGGTCCGCTCCTCTTTTCTCTCTACACAGCTCCTATTGGACAAACCATCAGCAGATTTGGCTTCCAGTACCATCTCTACGCTGATGACACCCAATTATATACCTCTTCCCGTGACATCACCCCTGCTCTAATACAGAACACCAGTGATTGTCTGTCCGCTGTCACTAACATCATGTCCTCTCTCTATCTGAAACTGAATCTTTCTAAAACTGAGCTCCTTGTGTTCCCACCATCTACTAACCTCCCTAAACCTGATGTCTCCATCTCTGTGTGTGGCACTATCATAGCTCCTAAGCAGCACGCCCGCTGTCTCGGGGTTATTTTTGACTCAGATCTTTCCTTTACTCCTCACATACAATCACTTTCACGCTCCTGTCATTTTCACCTCAAAAACATCTCCAGAATCCGCTCTTTTCTTACGGAGGAAACTGCCAAAACTCTCATTGTTGCTCTGATTCACTCTCGTCTTGACTACTGTAACTCATTACTAGTCGGTCTTCCCCACACTAAACTCTCCCCTCTCCAATCTATCCTCAATGCAGCAGCCAGGCTCATCTTTATGACCAACCGCTACACCAACGCCTCTAATCTGTGCCAGTCACTGCACTGGTTGCCCATCCCCTTCCGAATAAAATTCAAACTTATTACTCTCACCCACAAAGCTCTCCACAGTGCTGCACCTCCTTACATCTCCTCCCTCATCTCTGTCTACCACCCTACTCGGGCTCTACGTTCTGCCAACGACCTTAGATTAAAATCCTCCATAATCCGAACCTCCCACTACCGTCTCCAGGATTTCTCTCGTGCTGCACCCGTCCTCTGGAATGGGCTACCCCAGACAATCAGATTAATTCCCAATATCCTCAGTTTTAAACGTGCCCTGAAAACACATCTATTTAGACAGGCCTATAACATTCCCTAATCTGACTCCTTTCCATGGCCCTCCATTTAGATTAGTCATCAGAATAAGATTCCCTCACACTCCTTCTCTTCATGTCCGTCATACACGGATACTGGCTGGTGACCGGCTCATGCAGCTTTATGTTATCACCGCATGTGTATAAAAATGGCCGGACCATTGTACAGAACAAACACTATTACACTTTGTGTCTCCCTTATGTCCTCATAGATTGTAAGCTCTTGCGAGCAGGGTCCTCACTCCCCAGGTTTGAATTGTAAATGAACTTTGTCACTATGTAATGTCTGATATTGTTTGTTTCATGTTCCCTCTAAATTGTAAAGTGCTGCGTAATATGTTGGCGCTATATAAATAAAGATTATTATTATATTATTATTATTATTCTGCACTTGCCATAAATCGCCATTTTAATTTAACTCGTCAGATTTCCTCTTCCTAAGCTGAAGCTAAACTTGCAATAAATACTTAAGTCCCTGGCGTGCCAGCATCTGTAACAGACCGAGATCCTCCGTCCACTAGAACGCGGCTACTCTTTAGGAACCCGATAGCTTGAAATGCTCTTATAACAGGAAGCTCTCTCAATTATTCACAATTCTTCATTCTGAAAGCAATGCTAATGCAGTGGTTATAGAGAGGGTGTATTTTTAGGCTATATTTATCAGGACTGCTTACAAGTGTACAGTTACATTTACAGTAATGATGTCCAAAGTGGTCATGTTAACCCTAGTATAGCGTGATGTGATAAACTACCAGTGAGTATATACTGTGTAAGTGTAAACCAAAATAGTGTAATACGCACACTGGTCTTGGCTCTGCCGCTGCCAACCTGGCAAGTCAGTCAAACCCACGTGCTTCTATGGACCGCCAAAACACGTATTTGATAGATCAAAGGAGGACAAACTTCTCCAATATGGGATCTAATTTTTGTTACATGATCTAGCAGGGGTACGAGACAGGAACATATTATAAAGCATGCAAAAAAAGAATTAAAAGGAATAAAGCCTGTATAGGATCTCGATGTGAGATTGAAACGCATTGCCTGTGTTTATGCAAGCAAATCAAAAGAGGATTTTATATACCGTCATTCTTCTGCTTGGTATCGATTTTCTACGGTTAGGATCTCAAAATGGAGCCAGCAATGCACATCACCTAAGAGGAAAAAGGATCTGTCCAGGGTTGTCCCCAGCTTCAAAGACGGAACAAGAGCATTTTCAAGGAGATGCAGCCGCATGCTCAAAGGTCCGTGTCGACCATTGCTCAATAATGTTGAGCAGATCAATTGCACGACACCAGGTTAGTGCATAGTGTTACCAAGACCACTCCATCTGACAATACTACGCTAGGAAGCACCCCATTAATAGTTGGAACATGGAACTTATTTCAAAAAGTTAAGGAAAAAAAATTAAAAAAAAATCTGAAAGATAAGAAAATTATGTAAAAAAAAAAAAAATCAAATAAAATCCACAACGACATAGAAACCCAACTAAATCAAAATAAAGTAAACGCAGCTAAGGCTGCAAATAAAAATCAACTACAATGATCTAGATGGAGGAAAATAATAAATACCCATTGGCCATGGACAGACCAATCTGTATCAACCGATACAGCTATACCGATCATAAATTACCAAAAAAAGTGAATATTTTATCAAATGTTTAACGATGTATGGAAAATCTAATCCTTCCAATGAGCAGGAATGCCAGCAGCAGCTGGGAGCGAGGGAGGAATTATACTGCGTCTGTCAGTGATCTGGACTTAAAAACCAATGTTTGTTCCATGAAATGTTAATCAACGCTATTCATTTCCCAAAACATGAAGCTTCTGTGGTGTAACTTCTATGCTGGGATAAATAAATACATCTCCGTATCACTACAACACTGTGCAGTAAACGTCGCCTTCAGATTACGTTTTTTTTTTGTTTGTTTTTTTAAAGCATCACCACAACCCTGTGGATATGCCATACATGTTTGTGGTGACAACCCCTTTTTAAGGTGTTCCTGCACTTGACATTTATGGCACATGGACAAGATATGCCTTAAAGGGTTTTCCTACCATTGGAACTGATGGATATCGCGAATATATGCTATTACTTTCTGAATGTAGTGGGTCCGACTGCTGGAGACCCCCCCCCCCCCCCCCAAGAGCCTCAGTTAAGCACCGCAGCTGCTTTTCTATCCTGCACAGCGCCTTTCCGCTGTGCGGGGAAGCAGCAAAAAGGGCCAAGGTCCCTACGTTCTCAGGATCAATGTTCCCAGAGGTCGTATCCCCAAACATTGTAATGCTATGGCATTATGGAGGTCTGACAGCTGGTACCTCATTGATGGCAAATATGGAGGTGCTTGGCCTCTTGTTCCCATGAAAGAGTTGGGTACATGTGCATGGTCATTCTCTATTATAATGTGCATGCGGTTTCCATAACTGCCATAGACCATGAATACCACTCAGGGCATATGGACAGGGCTTGTCCTGATGGTCATCTAGGACATCATAGATGAGAAGTCCACAGAGGCAGAGAGAACTAACAAGCAGCATCTCTCGCACTGGGGAACTCGGGTCAGCAATGTGTGACATGGACAGCAATTCATCTGAAAGGCCGCCAAGTAATACCACATGCAGAGAAAACGAGCAGACGGCCGTATCTTCTCCCGGCAAAGTCAGCAAAGGGGGGGGGGGGCGTCTCAGCTTAATAGAGGTGGTCACCACAGACAACCCTAACACAGTGCAAGGAAGTACAAAAATTATCAGTCAACTGTTGAGGAAAATCTGGATCTCTTCAAAATGAAATGGAGAAAAAAAAAATGTCAGGCACTATCTAGGGAAAGATTTGACCACTTTAAACTGGAGTACAAATAAATTCATTTTATTCACTCTTCGCAGTCGTAATAGAGCCGCTGGCTATCAGAGTGCAGCAAGATGCCACATAAATGGGTTGGTGAGAACCATAGAGGTCTTAATGCAGATGACATGGCCCTGATTTTGGCTAACCCTTTTGCTACATCTCTTATCAGTAACTTTGGGGTATACTTTGGCCTGTTGATTAAGTGGCAGAAGACCTTTCTAATGTCCCTGCGTAGAGATAATTGTGGCTGGTGTGAAGGATGATTTATTTGCTTATATTCTCTGTATGAAATTACATTGTGAATTATCAAGCAGGAGGTCGAATTACTAAGATATGTAATATGTGAAAGTGATGATAATGTTTAAATGATTTCGTTTCGTGCAGCAGCCATCTTGTCTGGAGTTCCCATCTTGGTTTTATTGTAGTGAATAGAAAAGTAATTGTTCCTTTAATACAAGTAATGTTGATTTCGTATGTTTTATCTTTGCCCTTGGTTCCCATGCGAAGTTGGTAAGGAATGAACAGGGAGGGAGATGGGAGGGTGGCAAGTATGCGTGAGGGAAGGTCTCCCCCATCTCCACGAGAATATTCTGTCCAAAAGAGAGATAAGACACCTGTAAAACCTGATGTGTGAAGAATTATAATGATGTATTTTATTGTATGCTTTTTACTGAATAACAAATATTGTTACATTGTCTCTGATTGGTTTACCTCAAGCCTACACCCCTTCTGAATTTCAGTTTAACAGTTTGAGTTTGATAATAAATCCTTCAGAGGAGCATTTTGAACATTTCAGCGTGTCTGTGTGTTTTCTTCTCCTCTCTCGATACATATCGGTGAAATATCCTAATTAGGATTCTGACTAATGGAGTCTGGCCTTGAGAGTCTGTTTGGACTCGTATAAATTTCAGTCTAATATATTTTGAGCGATGGATTTCCACGACACTGGTCATCTGAGTTTTGTGGATTGCAGGTAACCTCTCAAGCCAAGTATTTGGGGATCTTTATTTCTAGAGACAGAACATGTTCATATAACGCAAGTGTTCTGCCCTTTTAACAACATATTAGAGGAAAATTAATGCGCTGGAAGCTTCTTCCCCTTTCCGTGGCTGGCCGAGAAAACCTTTTAATAAATATACTCTCTAAAATGCTGTACGTTTTGGCTCATGTTGATGTGTCAGTTCCCAGAAGTTTCTATAAATTGGTTAAAGGGTAACTAAACTTTCAGAAAGCTTCTGACATGTCCTAGTAACGTCAGAAGTTTTGATCGGTGGGGGTCGGAGCACTGACACCGCCACCGATCCCTAAAACAAAGCAGCAGAAGTGCTCTGGTGAGCCGCTTGGTTTGAGCGGCTTTCCGAGAAAAGCCGAGCAGTTGGTATATGTTCTCAATAGAAAGTCTATGAGCCCGTACAGCAACTAACTGGTTTTCCGAGAAATGGCGATCACAAACAAAGTGGCACAGCACTCACCCGAGTGCTTCTGCCACTTTGTTTTATCGATCAGAGGTGGTCTCAGTGCTCAGTCACCCACTGATCAAAACTTCTGACATGCCACTATAAAATGTCGGAAGAAGTTATCTGAAAGTTTAGTTACCCTTTAACTCTCTGATCACATGGTTTCTATGGGGGGGGGGGGTAGAATCAAGCTTAAATGCACTGCCCTTCGGAGATCTAAAGATGAGGCGGGTGCTGCACTGATGGATCTGTTCCTATACTATCTGGCTGGTCAGCTCCGCTATTTGGTTGTTTGGGTCCACCCCCCTCTAATTTCCGAATAGTGTATTTGAAAATAGATATTGTAAATTAGACAGACCCTTTTAAAAGCAGCAAGCTGAAAAAAGAAAAAAACGCTTTGCCAGGTTAAAAAGGAAAAAAATAAATAAATCAGAAAACCACATTTTTTTTTATTGGTCATTCCTTCACAACGTTTGAACGGACGCCTGTATTTCTGATCATGGCTGACTCGCCCGCGTGAATTAGTTGTGATGATCACATCTACTGCTGACCTTGGGGACATGATCAATAGGACCTGCTAAATACTGCTGGGCAAAGTCAGATGTGCCTTGTATTTCAGGCTCCAGCGGTTTTCATTGCATAACTATGCGCACCTCCCACTACATGCTCGCTAGCGGTTGATAATATTGATCTGAAACATTTTTCCCTCCTCGGGTATTTGAAAAACCGCAGCATGCTCTGGATTTCCGTGATAATTATTTTTGTTCCCACCTGTAAATGGGGTTTTGAAAGTTTCATACTTTGAATTGCCATGGATTTGCAGTGAAAACATGGCCTAATGTTTCCTTTTCACACAGATTACAGATCCAAACAAGCCAGTGGGGCAATACACAATCACACATTTTGTTGTTTCATCTTTTTTTTTTTCTTTTTTTAACCAATTTGTGTCCCCGATCTGAGAAACTCAGTGCACATCCTTTTCTGGTCAGTTTTTCTGGAGGAGACGAGGCCAAAAACAGGGTGAAAGTATGTTGCTTGGCGCTCATTCCGATGCGGTTTCCGCGTCAAAATCAACACTAAAAAATGGTGTGTGAATTACCCGTTAAAACTTGTCCTCTCAGTAAGAGACACGCAGCACTGCACCATACTGCACTGTGTGAACCTGGCCTAATGGAGATTGACTGCTCATACGTTGCAACATCTCCACCAAGAATGGAGGTATATGAACCCGTTTTTTAATGAGATCAGTTCTCAGCAAACAGATCTGGCATGAAAGACTAAGATGTGAAAAAACCTCTATGGAGAACGATTACAATTTAGGGATCTATGCTTCCTCCAATGGAAGATATGGCAGCTAGTATTTAGCCTAGGGTTTTGCCCCCTCTACTTCATGAATTCGGGGCCAGCAGCTTCCACCCTGTCTTGAATACAAGGAGTTGGATGCCGTCACTGACAGAAACCAGGTCCATCTCTCCCTGCCCGGCAGAAAGAGCGCATAGCGTCTGTCATATAAAACAGCTTTGTGCGCTTTCTCCTGCATCGGTCTCTGAAGATAGACGCGGAAGGCTACATTAGACTGCTGTAAGCAGCTTCCTGCCACCATAGGAGCATGTAGGTGGTAAGCGCATGGCGGAAGGGGCCTTGCAGTGATTACTCAGAGGTGGGGGTGGTCTGCAGGGAAACCTGCTGTGACTGCCTGTTGAGGGAGGGTGGTGGCCCTACTGTTATCACTACTGTTGTGCCTACTGTGGGTGTGAGGCCCTGCTCTGACAACTGGGGGTGACAATTTATACTACTAGAAGAGGGGCACTCTTGTAACCACTATAAACTTAATTGTGCATTTACCAGGTTCCAGGCCTGCAACAGTCAATAGATATTTAGCAAATCATGTAGAAAATACCAAAATACACAATTCTAAGTCTGGCCATAGACATAGGGGGTGAAATTAAACGTTTTCATGCCTGTTTTCTGGTGTATAAATAATACAAATTGCGACATTTCAAAGAAAGGGGGCAGAACTTGGCAAAAAGGTGCATGGCCACCTGTGGCCCCATGCATTTACTAGTAACTTGTATAAATTCTAACTAAAGTAGACGCCGGATCTTGACTGACGCAGATTTTGTTCAGTGGCGCACAGACAGTCGAAGAAGCAACACATTTATTAAGTGTGCCTCTTAATAAATTTGTCACAACTTTCTTCACCTTATTTTTTTTATTAAGACCGGCGCAGTCTTAAGAAATGTCCCCCATTAGATATTTAAGAAAGACATCATCTCACATCACTAGTTCATGACATCAGGGTCAATTTCTAAATTTTGCTACGAGGCCCGGTAGTTATGCCCTTCTGTACCACTTAACGCCAATAGCCAATTTGTTCCCTACTCTTTGTAATCTTGCAATTTGAGATTGTATGCCAGACATCTACTTGAATCTGTCACTATTCCTGCACCCCGAGTGATCACATATGTTATGAGTTGCTCTTAAAGCTGTGAATGAAGCAGAAGAGGAACTAAAAATAGGGATCATGGACACAGAATGAAAAGGAGGACATAGGTCAGTGTATAGAGTCCAGTCTGTAATATTAAGCTGTAGGCAACATATGTTAATGTATAGATATTGTATATTCAAGAATAACCCGGAATCCGTGAGACGAGACTTGCATATAAACCCGAAGCAGAAACAGATGCACCGAGGACGAGAACACCGTCTTATCCGCCAAGTACAGAAATATGCCAAGCACATAAGTATATAGTGCCCAGATAAAGTATAGGAACCATACATACTTCATGGCAAAGACCAACTGACAACTGGAAAAGTAAACCCTTAACCCTTTCCCGTCGCTAATATGCCTACTTACGCCAGGAAAGGGTTTATAAAAATGTTCCCCCTCTCAGAAGCCGAGCAGGCGCTATAGCCGCCATGTCTCCGCTGTGTTGCACAGCAGGGAGCCAGCGGCACTGCTTACAATCTGAAAAACGTCTGATTGCAAGCATTTAACCCCAAAGATGCCAGTGTCAGATGTGATCACAGGCACCTGAGGGGCTTCTACTGCCACGCGGCGATATCGCAGATAGGAAAAAACAAAAAAAGCATAAAAACAAAAAGTCTGGTCTGTAATGTAGAAAACAAGCGTTTACTAAGGGCCTGTTCACATCAGCGTTGGCTTTCCGTTGAGGGGTTCCGTCGGAGGTTTAACCTTTAACCTTAAGAATGCTGATGGAAACATTGCTAATGGCTTCCGTTTGTCACCGTTCCAGCTTGGCGTTAAGGCCGGCAGGAAGTTTTTTTTGTATTCGAGTCGGCTCATTCTGAGATCCATAACTTTTTATTTTTCAGTCGACAAAGGCGTACGAGAGCTTTCTTTTGCGGGATGAATATTATTCTTCACATTTTGGGGAACATATGACTTCTTGATTCTTTCTGGGGAGGATGGCAATAACAGAACATGCGCCATATTTTTTTTGGAATTTTAAATTTACATCGTTCAACAAGCGCTGTAATTAACAGGTTACCTTTATTTTATTAATAGGATTAGGACGTTTACCACATATGTATACGTTGGTATACATAGTACACCAAAGCATTACTGTCAGTCTGTATAACTAGGACAGACTAATAGGCATACAGCCACGGCAGGCCTAGGGGACATTAGGCCCCTGGCTGCCATGGCACGCAAACAGCGGCATGCCAATGGGTCAGAGGGAGCCCCAGTCATATCACTTAAAGGCTATGTAAACCTTTATTATGCATTTTTACTACACCGGGGCTGTTTCTATACCCGCCCATGTGACTCGTTGAGTTTTCAGACATATGTATTGTTTTTCCTTTTCTTTTTCCTGCATGCCACTTACTCCACGGACACCATGTTCATAATGTTTGTTTTTATTTAGTTCCTTTAAATAATATTCTCTGCTGGATATCGTTTATTTGACTTCCTGCGCGAAGTCCTGACTTATTATTTGTAAACTGTCTATTGCATATCCGAATTGTGTTGTAATTCAAGAACACAAACTAAAATGCATTTTTTTTAATTTATTTTTTTATAAAAAGGTCAGTGATTGGTGCAACTTTATAATTAGTTTTTATTAAAATGTTATTTTAAACAGGTGGATCTGTGACACGCAGGATTCACCCGTCATCTATCACATCTGTTCATAACTCATGACACGCAAGACCTGCTTTCACTGAACGAAGTCAGTCACGTGGACCTGACGGGAACAGGATTTAGCGGACAGTACAGCGAATACAGGGCAGCTGTAGCTCCAAAAGTGAAAATAATTTTTTATAAATACTAAGCATAAATTGCACCAATAACACGGATTAACCTTTTTATTATAAAAAAAAAAAATGCCTTTCAAAAGTTTACATAGCCTCAATGCCACGGTCGCTATTGACCACGGAATTTAAGGGGTTAAGCAGCCAGGATCAGAGTCATCGCTGATCCCAGCAGTTGGAGCAACAGCTTGTCAGTCAACGCCTGGCTCCTGCAGTGATCGTGGGGCACAGCTTCTATACCCGAGTGATCACCATGACATAACTGGACGTCATGGCACAGTTATGTCGTGGTAGTTTAAAGAAGCACTCCACTTTATTTTTTTTATTGCCCCCTCCATTTGTACATTGGTGATTCAGTGGGGTGCTGTGTGCAAAAATACTTACCGATCCCCGCACCTTGTCTTTTTCAGGTCCAGCGCCGCTCACATGATCACACTCTAACCTGGTCTGGAGTCACTTTGCTTTTGAGTAAACCGGAGCTCATGCTCTCAATGCATTCCCATGGGAGCCAGAATTAGACTCCATATGACTGCATTGAGAGCCTGACTTCCGGTTTTCTGAAAAGCAGCGATTCCAGACTAGGTCAAAATGGAGATCACATGAACGGCGGTGGACCCGAAAAATGACAAGATGCGGGGATCGGTAAGTATTTCTGCACACAGCCCCCCACTGAAACACCAATGTACAACTGGAGGATGAAATAAAATAAAAAAAATAAAAATAAAAAGTAGAGTGCTCCTTTAATGGATTTATAACCTGGCATAAGAGAGCAACACAGAGACTTCTATTAACTAGCCATCTAGCCATTCCAGAATCCTCTATATAAAAAAAAACAAAAAAAAAAACAGTATACTCGGCCAAGCATGAATGTCTATTTCAAGAGAGAGAGGAGAACAAGCAGCTGCCAAAAACCTCACGCTGCTTATCTCCTGGAGTAAAAGTATCTGGCAGACTAAGGGCTTATACAAGAAAACGGGCAAAAACTGGACGGGTCCTATTTTTTCAAGGGCTGGTCACACAGTCCATTACAATAACCATCCATGTGAATAGCGCCATAGACGTACATCGATTTTAATCCAGCAGTGTGACGGCCCATTATCCCGTTCGTGTGAATAACCTCTAAAGCCCAACCTATTTGATCGTTTTATCTGAGGATCACTGGACAGATGCCATAGACCAGAAATTTTCTGTGGAAATCGGTCATCGTAAGTTAAATATTTCTCTGAATAGAAGTCAGCCTGGCGATCATATGATTGCATTGGGGGACGGGGGTCTTACCTAAGGCCGCTTTGCACATGACCGTAAAAAATCTCCGTAATTGCGGACCCATTTAGTTCTATTGGCTGCAGACACCTTTCCGTATAGCTAGGGGATATCTGCCTGGCTACGGCTTTACCCGCAAAATCAACTCTGATATGAAAGGGATGTTTGTAGCGAGACACCCCCTTTATAGGAGGAGTATTACAGGTTTATTTCCAAACCAAAACTGCAAGAATTCACATAAAAAAACAGAATTCAAAAGAGGAAAAAAGGGGGAATAGAAGAATCCACATGGCACTGCCAATGAGTATGACGCCTTTCACTAAACAAGCGTGTGACCCTCTATGCCAAACCACATATTTACAGATCGAGTGATTACTGCAAATGCAAGTATAATCTAAGGGTACACGAAAACAGACAAATACTTCAAGTATCCCAACGTAGTAATACAATGCACAGGTTTGGACACCCCAGTGTAAGAAGGATATAGTAGAGATGGACGGAGGAAGAAGTAGTTTCACAAAGGAATAGAAAATTGTTCTTATAGGAGGTTGGAAAAAAAGATGCCTCAGGCATTATTCACATTGCCATATAACAAACATGCGACTTCTGGATACGCAGTGTCAAAAACTGCACTGGATTGTCTCCTTTTTCCTTCTCTCTCTCCATTAGACTCTAGAACAGATACAGAAAGAGCCAAGTGAGAGAACATGCTTCTATGTCTACCAACTCTGTGAATAGGGGACAGGAAGGCCTCATGCACACGGCCGCGCCCGTAATGACCGCGGGCCGAATTTTCAGGCCGTGCTCCCATACAAAGGAGCACAGCCCGTAAAAAACGAAAAGTAGGACATGCTCCATAATTCCCGTCACGGTTCTACGGCACGGACACCTATCCGTAGCAATACGGAAAGGTGTCCGCGGCCAATAGAACCGGGCGGGTCCATAATTGCGGACCGTATTACAGCCCGCAATCAGAGATTTTTTACAGTCGTGTGCATGGGGCCAAACATATGCTATAAATGAAGGCGTTAACTAATATAGACTGTACGTTAATTTCCCTCCAGCCTGCAGCGCACAATGTCACTAACATTTAGAAGACTGTTCAGACTGCGGTCATTGTGTATACGCTGAACGTATACATAGCTATTATAGGCGAACGTAAATCAAATGATTGTCCTGTTGGCAAGAGTCTGGCCGGCTTGTGTAAACAGACTTGTATTCAACTTTATTCAGATTTAAAAAATAAATATATTATATATATATATATATATATATATGTATATATATATATATATTTATATATATATTTTTTTTATCATGTTTTTCAATGGAAGTCAATGGCAGACATACAACTATATGGTACTTCAGATGTACACGTCAGGCCTATACGTCCAGTGTAACACTTTGAACATAGACTAAACAATAAGCCTGTCCGTATGACATCAACATTTAGCAATCATGTGATAACCAAGTGACCAGATCATCCACGGCCTTAGGCACTGGACTCATTGTGATGGTTATTCTAAAGTTTTGTGAAAGTCTAGAAGCTTCAGTTTAAAGCGAATCACCATATTTCTGTTTAAATACTTAAAGGGTTATTCCCATCTAAGACATTTATGGGGTATTCACAAGATAGTCTATAAATATCGAATAGATCCGGGTCGCAGCTCTGGGTTCCAGACTTGTTGAGAACAGGATCCTCCGACCCAAATAGTGAAGCGGCTGCCACATCCAGGGGAAGAATGAAAGAAAAAAGTGGCCACTCATGTCATACCGTATCTGATGGGAATAACCCTTTAAAAGAGATTTTATGGTCCTAAAGACAGGAACCAGTACTCAAATTTAACAAAAAGTATATGCCATCCGAGCTGTTAAAGGAGTATTCCAGTTGCAGCAAATAAAGGTTATCCTTGTAACGAAAATGTATACCATTTTTCCCATATACTTTCTGTATCAAAATTCTGCATGGTTTTCAAGCACTCTGCTTGCGGTCATTCAATAATAACCTTCACGGTTTACTTACCGGTATAGTGATGATCGCACAGGTGCACAGCTCGTTACAGTACAGTTATCAGAGCTGGGCACCCGAGTGTCCGTCACATGACCAGGACAGATTTGTATCCCCTGGAAATAAACAATGAAGGTTCCCATTGAATGACCGCAAGCAGAGAATCCAAAAACGGTGAGGAGTGAGTAATTGAAACAGAAAGTAAATTGGAAAATTGTGTAACTTTTTAATACACATAAAATAAACTTTATTTGCTAAAACTGTAATACCACCTTCAAGGGGTTATTCGGGAGTTATAAAAAAAAGGACAGGGAAGTGTTTAAAATAATAAACTAACAGTTACTTATCCTTTGAAATGCTCTGCGCTCCAGTGCCAACACTTTGTTCTCTGCCACTGCAGCCAATAGCTGGCCTCAGTGGTCACATGACGTTAATGGCAGCTTTATGGCTGAGGCCAGCGATTGACTGCAGTGATCGCAGCCGGAGCTTCCAATACCAACGTTGTGGCGAAAAGGGTATCGGCACTGGAATAGTGGGTGTTTCGAGGGGTGAGTACCATGTTAGTTTATTACTTTATAACCTCCTGCAACATTTTAAAACCCCCGGAGACCCCCTTTAAATACATTTTATTTGCATAGTATTGGAGAATTTACTGGTAAAAAAATGAAGCAGCTTACACCATACATGAAAAATAATAAAAAAGTAAGGCTAAGACCCCAAAAGGAAGTGAAAGGGTTAATCCCTAAACCGATGCTGGAAACAGATGCATGGCGGGTTGCAGGAACTGTGTAGCGTGAACACCAGGCACGTTATTGTATTACAACAAAGCAATCAATGCGACTCCTCTCCAAACACCAGCCCCTACTGCTTTCCCGGCAATGTGTTGAGGGGGGGGGGGGGGGTACATAATTATCAACCATCCTTGCTATGCCGGAGATACATTTGCTGCTGGACCTCAAAGACGGCAGAAGTAAAACACAATACTGCCGGTTACTGTAACCATCTACTCTCAGGAGTATAAGGCTACGTGCACACATGGAAACAGCCTGCCGGAAAACACCCATGCATACCTTGATCCACAGGGACCCTGTAAGCTAAGGCTGTTATAGCCCCAGAAAGTGGCTCAGTGGCCATCAATGTGGCCTTGCAGCACTGGGGTCCCGGGTTCGAACCCGACCAAATACAACATCTGCATGGAGTTTGTATGTTCTCCCCGTGTTTGCGCGGTTTTCCTCCCAGCACTCTGGCTTCCTCACACACTCCAAAAAACACAGACGGAGGATTTTGATCGTGAGCCCCACTGGGGCTGACAACTTCTGTACAGCAATGCAAAATATGCACTATATAAACAGAAATAAAGTGATTTTCCCACCACAGTCATTGATGTCTTATTGCTAAAATATGCTGATCAGTAGGGTTTTGACCACATAAACACCCACTGATGCCTAGAACAAAGGGATTATAGTGCAAGCAGGGGTAGGTAACCTTAGTTGTATAGCGTGCTGATAAAAAAATGTAACCCTTGTCCCTGACTTTATTTGAAAAGATGATCCATCTGTGGTGCATACGAGGCTACTGAACATAGAGGGTGCACATAGGAGAGACCGCGGCTACTCAACACCAGCTTGGGGGCGCTGTACACAGGAGAGCAACTACTGAACACCAGCTTTTGGGGGGGGGAAACGACACAAAGGGGAGACCAAGGCTACTAAACACTAGAGGGGGAGGCACTGCACATAGGAGAGTCCGCAGCTACTGAATACCAGCTTGGGGCGGGTGCGACCAAGACAATGAGGCGCTGCTCGCTCTGCTAGTGATCAGCGCCACTAAGCGCATAATGACGTGTTTTGCACCAAGAACACAACGCCATTGGACACAGGAAGAGGGAAGTGTGCTAGCAAGTCATGCCCCACGTATCAGTTGTGGCACTGGTGCCACAGGTTGCTGACCCCTGGTGGAAGGTAACACAAATCAGCACCTTCATCTGTTCTCAGACACTCATCCCTGCACCCAGACCAGGAGCTTGTATTGCAACACAGCCCCATACAAATCAGAGGGCTGTGTTATATTTCTTAAAGAGGCTCTGTCACCACATTATAAAGTGGGTGACAGTAATGCTTTTTATTTAGAAAAACCATCTATTTTCACCACATTAGGAGCAATTTTAGCTTTATGCTAATTTGTTTCTTAATGCCCAAGTGGGCGTTTTTACTTTAGACCATGTGGGCGTTGTACAGAGGAGTGTATGATGCTGACCAATCAGCGTCATGCACTTCTCCCCATTCATTTAGTCAGCGCATAGTGATACTGCGTTATTCGCTATGTGCTGTCTTATTCTGACATATTAACGTTACTGAAGTGTTTAGACCGTGACTAGACATTCCTTCTAGCCAGGACGGGACGTCTATTCACAATCCCTGCACTTCGTTAGAAATTTGTTTGGTACTTACAGCAGAGCAAAGCATAATCTCGCTGTAACCTGTCATTTACAGCGTGATCTCTCAAGATTACGCTTGCTCTGCTGTAAGTACCAAACAAACGTTAACGAAGTGCAGGGATTATGAATAGACGTCCCGTCCTGGCTGGAAGGAATGTCTATTCACTGTCAAGACACTTCAGCAACATTAATAGGTCAGTATAAGACAGCACATAGCGAATAACGCAGTATCACTATGCGCTGACTAAATGAATGGAGAGAAGTGCATGACGCTGATTGGTCACCGTCATACACTCCTCTGTACAACGCCCACTTGATCTAAAGTAAAACACGCCCACTTGGGCATTAAGCAACTCATTAGCATAAAGCTAAAAATCGCTCATAAAGTGGTGAAAATAGATAGTTTTTCTAAATAAAAAGCACTGCTGTCACCTACATTACAGCGCCCATCTCCTTATGTAGGAGATAGGGCACTTATGTGGTGACAGAGCCTCTTTAAATAGCACCAGGTCTGCAGTGGTGTAGTGTCAGAGAAAAGCCAAAAGGATCCCATGTGTTTACCTAGCATTACAATCCCTTTATTCTAGGCATTGACAGCAGTCCAATTGGTTGGACCCCCACCGATCAGACATAAAAAAGTCACACACCAATAGAATACACAATCAATGTCTCTTGTGGAAAACATCTTTCGGCCGCCTGCACTTTCTGCAGATTTTGTTGCACATTGCGTGCTTGCTGCAGAAACAACCGAATTCAGATAAATGGAAATTATTTTCAGTTTTAGGCAGTGACTCCCTATGTGTACCTGGGACATGTACCAAAGCTGCCCAACGATTCTGCCCACAAAGAAACAGATTTTTTTTTAGCGTGACCTTTGTGTAGGAGTCCGTATAAGGGAAAAGGGCAGTACCCGGGAGTCAGGATACTGCGATTGTTCCCAGGCTTGTGGCTTTCTAATAGGAGGTTGAAAGCAAAATAGCAGTTCAATGGGCCCATCATAAGAGAACGAGGCTGCACTGATGACAAAGCCAAAGGGATAAGGGGTCCTCTGTAGGTCATGGACTCCCACTAATGCTGGGCCACTTCGCAACCCAAGAAACAATTTCACCAGCTGTATTGTATTTACTGCAATTCCAGACAAAGCAAATGGGCAAGAGTGGCACGGTTTCTGGTAGAAAGCAGACATTTTCTCATTTCTATTCTGCAAGCAGCTACATCATGTATAGGGGAGCAGGGAGCTGTCAGAGCGGCTGCAGGACCGTCCTTGTGATCTGCTGCATGGGCAAGCCTTGTCCCATTGAAGACAGCAAATCACGAGGACAGCCCTGCAGCCGCTCTGACAGCTCCCGGTACATGATGCAGCTGCCGCAAAAGACAATGTGGGAGATGTATCAAAATTTGTGAAATGCAAAAGTGGAGCAGTTGCCCACGGCAAGCAATCAATTTGCGCCTTTTTTTTCTGAAGGGTCTCTGAAATATGGTCCTTTGGGTAACTACTCCACCTTTGTTTTGCACCAGTTTTGATACATCTGCCCCAGCAAGCTGGAACAACCCCAGAAGCAAGAAAGCCAAAACTAAAAAAAAAAAAAAAAAAATTAGCTTCTGGCAGTTTTTCACATCCGTGTCGCCCCCGTGCGGACCCCATTTTTAACGGATCCCATAGACACGAGTCTATGGAGGGAACCATAAAAACTGAAGGTAGGACATGTTCTATTTTTCAATGGACCCTTCACACGCTCCGTTGAAACAGCCGTGCGAACAGCTCATTTAAATACCTGCATACATATAGCCGTCACACGGACATATTCAACGTTCATCTGAATAAGGCCTTAAGGTTATTATTGTCTAACTTTTTTTAGTCATATCCCTGGATCCTGTAGTCCAACTTGATCATTAAGTATACAGTATTTTTTATGTACCTTACTTTAAAGGGGTTCTCCACTTTAAAACTATTTTTTGCCTGTACGAAGCTCCCTCCCCCAAATGATAGGCTGATCACTGAGTACCACTGCTGGAACCACACCAATGATCAGCTGTAATTTGTTGGGGGAACTATGCTGCAAGTGTTCAATTTCTCTGCAGCGCCACCACAGGGGAAATGTAGCATTACACAGTGCTCAATGGAATCAATGATTCGTCCTTGTAATGCACAGACTAGTTCCTCCAGAGCGAGAGATACTCTTTGCAGCTGCTCTCTGCTTTGGCTAATAGAGGAGGGTCTCCAACAGGAAATTCCCTTCTATGAACTCATGGGGTACTCAAAAATGGGTTTTGTAAATCAAACAACCCCGTATAAAGCCACAATCAGCCAAACATTTCCCCTAAAAGGAGAAATGTAGTATTACATGGCACCCATTTAGAGGAATGGAAGGCCCGATTCTGCCAGTGACGCTGCTTATAGCAGCTATCCGCATTGGCTGATAGAAGGGGGCCTCTGTGACGTCAATATGCCACAACACGGCATTTGGACTGGGGTGGTCCTGATTGACCTTCATAAGAGCCAAATATCCCCAAACTGTCCATGACAAAACGTCATACAGGCCCAGCTCTTTGTAAATGGTCTGAACAATCAGAAAACATGATGTACACTCACTATACAGTACTCTCCAACAATAATTCAATGGTGAAGGTGTGACTAGTAGGCAAAAAGATGCTGATCACATTTTACATAACAGTCCGAACTACATGGACAGCCCAATTTCTAAAATGAAGAGCATGCTGTCAATCTATATAGAAAGGAGATCACCAACCATTTCCATTAAAGAGGCTCTGTCACCACATTATAAGTGGCCTATATTGTACATGATGTGATCGGCGCTGTAATGTGGATTACCAGTGTTTTTTATTTAGAAACGATCATTTTAGATTGAGTTTCTCAATGGACAACTGGGCGTGTTTTAATATATGACCAAGTGGGCGTTGTACAGAGGAGTGTATGACGCTGACCAATCAGTGACCAATCAGCGTCATACACTTCACCCAATTCATTTACACAGCACATAGCGATATAGCTATATCGCTATGTGCAGTCACATAAACACACTATAACATTACTGCAGTGTCATGACAATGATTATACATTACCTCCAGCCAGGACGGGATGTGTATTCACAATCCTGACACTTCGCTAACACAATCCCGACACTACAGCACAGGAAGCGTAATCTCGCGAGATTACGCTGTAAACTGTCATTTCAAACGAGATTATGCTTGCTGTGATGTAGTGTCGGTCTTGTGTTAGCGAAGTGTCAGGAGTATGAATACACATCACATAATGTCTATTCATTGTCAGGACACTGCAGTAACGTTATAGTGTTTATGTGGCTGCACATAGCGATATAGCTATAGCACTATGTGCTGTGTAAATGAATGGGGAGAAGTGTATGACGCTGATTGGTCAGCGTCATACACTTCTCTCCACAACGCCCACTTGGCTATATAGTAAAACACGCCCAGTTGGCCATTGAGAAACTCATTAGCATAAAGCTAATATAGGTCATAACTGTCAAAAATGATCGTTTTTCTAAATAAAAAACACTGCTGTAATCTACGTTACAGCGCCGATCACATCATGTACAATATAGGCCACTTATAATGTGGTGACAGAGCCTCTTTAAGCAACGCCAGCACATTATTTATTTCATATATATATATATATATATATATATATATATATACACACACACACACACACACACACGAAGGATCAATGATCAAACATGTGACTACCGTCAATAAGGAAACGCTGCATCGGTTTCTGAGATCTACAGAGATGTCTTGGAAATGCTGTTTAAAAAGTACAGTACTGAAGATCAATCACCATCATAATAAAGGCCTAGACAAATCTTAGTCCGGTCTGGGAGTTGGCTCCAAACTTAAGGGCCATATGTGCAGGAAACGTGCCACCCCAATGATGTGCTAGCCCGACCCTACACGTCACTTGGCTTTTCCGTCCACCAGTAGTAAGCATAGAGCTCCGCTTAGTAGGTGGTCACGTGGGATGTAAAAGCTGCACATTTGCGGACGGGAAATCCGCAGCCGAACACAGTAGCAGGAAATTAGATAAAATCTCATTCGCACAGAAAATTACTTCCGGCACGGATATTTCAGTCCGCAGCATATTGCGAATATTCACCATTGACTGATGGGAGGGGTTAAAATTTGCAACAAAATCCTAGTGTTCCGAATAACCTGCGGGAACACAATTTTCACTACTGGGGGTGGGGTGTTAAACAGCTATGAGTACCATTTAGGCCGGGTCCACACAGGTCGGATTTGCTGTGGATAATTCCACAGAAGATCCGACAAAGAACCTGCAGTGGCAAATACAGTAAATCCTGTGCGTTTCTTTGCAGATTCCCGTTTTGTGAAAAAAATAAACACATTATTCTTGCCTCACCAATACCCTGGCGCTCCTGCGGTGACGCTTCTCTGGTCTCCCACCAGTCCACATTTACCCAGCATCATATTGCAGGGGATCAGGGAAACGTCACCACAGAAGCTCCAGGGGATCGGTAAGGTGAGAATAGTTTTTTTTTCTTTTTCACAAAAGGGAAATCCACACAAATCGCTGCCGATTTGCCGCTGCTGAAATCCTGTGGATACTCGGACAGTATTGCTGCAGAATTATCATTAGCAAATCCAACCCTTGGGGACCAGGCCAAAATGGTTCTCATAGCAGTGTAAACTCTAGTAGGAAAAATCGTGTTCCCCACTCATCAAAATAGCTCAGGATGATATTAAATAACCACAGAATTTTGAGCCTACTTAGAGTAAATAGAAGAAAAGCACACAGGGATAGACCCAATAATCCTTGTACACATTAACCCACTTACCACCACATATAAATTCATTCATCTCTTAACGTCCGCCCAAGATCATCATCTGCATGGAGTTAGTATGCACTCCCCATGTTTGCACAGTTTTCCTCCCACAATCATGCCAATATACATATAATGCCTCATGCACACAACCGTGTGTGCCGGCCGGGTCCTGTCAGTGATCCGTGGAAAGATAGGACAAGTCCCATCATTCCAAGGATTGGAGAATCGGGTCAGTTTTCACGGACCCGATTCACCCGCTATGGTCTCAAGAACAAATCCATTACTATTTATACAGCCACAAGTCACGGATCCATGAAACACAGACCGAACACGGATTGCTTCCGTATGCGGTCCATTGTTTTAACAGACCAAATTAATAGAAAGGCCAAGACTGATCTGCAAAAAAAAAAACAAAACTGATTTGAGTAGGACCTATTCTATCTTCGCGGAACAGATGCACGGAAACATTTAAATAAAAATTTTAAAAAACGGATATTACACTGAAGCATTTCACTGAAGTGTGCTTGAAACCTAAAGTGAATAGGTCCGTGACAAATAACGGGTGCCTCTCAGATGCCGTGAAAAACGCCCCGAGCGTCACTCGGTCGTGTGCAGCTGCACTAAGGAATTTAGACTGAACCCCACTGGGGACAATGAGCGATGACAACTTCTGTACAGCGATGCAGAATATGTTAGCACAGCGCCCATAGCGTTGGAGAATGTCCAAATCATTAACGGCAAAATCGTGCAGTTATTCACCACATGTGGGTGTGGATTCGGACGCCGCTCCGTGCGCTCACCCTTATCCAGCAGAAGTTTGGTTTGTTAACCTACAAACCAAATACCATTTTTTATAACATACAAAGTCCATGTAGATGTTGGTCGGATTTGAACCCAGGGCTCCAGCAACATTGCTAACCACTGAGCTGCCCATGGTTTTAATCATTTAGTGCTTCACCACATTAGACCAGCAGATATATCTAGCTCATCAGGAAGATCACTAATCCCCAAACCACCCTATAAAAATGTAGTACTTGTAGATGGCAAAGAGTATAATGGAGGAGAATTTAGCCATTTCTTCATGGAAAGCAACGCATGTGAAAACCCTCCTTTAAATTAATGTTCCCATTCAATTACGACAAGCAGAGATCTTGAATTAGAAATTGGCTTTACATTATGCAACAAATAAGCTTTATTTCCTGAAACTAGAATATCCCTTTAATAAAAACTCTAAAACATTTCAGGTATTTTAATCGAATCGTCAATATGCTGGCTCGCCAGTGTACAATAAATCCCAGGTCTCTCCAAGTATGCAAGAAATAGTACAAATTGTTACACAGTACCTCCTGTTTTATAGATTCTATATGTTTGCAACGCATTTAATCAGTCAAATGTGACCAAATTCTATAGAACGGGTGGTACACTTTAAAGCTTAAAGGACCAGTGCGAGATTAAGATAAACCATACTAATAGTGCCAATTTGTAGGAGATAGTAAAAGGAAAAAAAAAAATCTGTCTAATACACTAGTTGTGGTTGGATACTTCTGCTACCCACAGCTCCTGTATACGGGCTAGGCCTCAGTGATATGAAAGGCCAGATTTTGCAATCAATGCCGGCGCACGTTACATCACGGTGGACACAACATCACCGCAGTATAGTCTATGCACAGGACGGACAAGGACCTTGCTTTATAATGCGGTGTACTCATTGTATTTATTTATATACATTTGTATTTGAGGTACAAAATTATTTAGAGCGAGTCGGTCAGTAGATTTTTCACGCTAAAGCTTTATTCAGACGACGTATAAAATCGGCCACGTGACGGAGGTTTATGTTTTTTTGCGACAGTCACACGGCTGCAAGTATTTTTATGGGGCTATTCACACAGCCATTGTTTTAACGGACCATGAAAAAATAGGACATGTCCTATTTTTGTCCGTTTTCACGGATTCCTTAATAGACAAAAATCTGTGAAAAACGGCCGATTTGACGCATGCTCGTCTGAATAAAGCCGCTTACAATGTTGGGATTTTATTGAAGAGCATTGCCCATTTATCATTATAAGAAGTCTTGGTTCTTTCAAAACGCTAAGGGTAGGACGCAGGGGAGATTCGCTGCATCAAAATACAGCGTATCCACCCTGGTCCCCGTAGGGAATTACCAAATTCTGGTGTCGTTTTTCGACGGGAATATCCGCTGATGAAAACAGCAGGCATAAAAAAAAAACCCTATACTTACCCAGTCATGGCGACGCGTTCATCTGCTGTTCTGCAGCCAGGCCTTCTGGGATGACAGTTCATCCCATGTGACCAGTGCAGCCTGTGATTGGCTGCAGCAGTCACATGGGATGAAACGTCTTCCCCGGAGGCCAGGCTGGATGCAGAAGGAGAGAGAGCTGGGTAAGTATAAGCAGTTTTTTTTTCTTTTTCTGAGTTGCGATTCTTGTGGCGGAATCGCAACTTTTCCACCACAAAAGTTGCAACATCTGCTATTTATTGCAGGTTTTACCTCCCATAGAATTAAAAAGGTAAAACCCGCAACAGAAAATTAGCGATTCCGCAGCATAAAGTGACATGGTGCGGATTTTTAAAAGAAACGCACCACAGGTAAATTTATGATTGGTTCTTCGGCGTATTTTTGCACAGCGTGTTAACGAGATTTGTTAAAATCTCATCCACTCTGCTACTACTGTATTAAAGTGTATTGATTTTAGCTGTGGAAAATCCAGTGTTTCCGCTACGTGTGGACATCCCTAAAAATTAAACTTTAATGCCTCAATGTACCATATACTTATTAGCCATAGACAGTCCTCTGAGTATGAAGTGTCCTGCACTTTTCCTCTTAACGCCTTCCCTTCCCAATATAATACACATAAACAGTTTAGGCTTGAAAAATCTGGTGACAGACTCCCTTTAAGTGTTTCGGTCACCAATTTTTGGGGTGTAATCAATTTTAGCTTATGATATTTCCTTGACGCATAGGAGATTCATATATTAAACTGCCTCTTTTTGCCATTTTTTCAGTAACTTTCATTTTTGAAGTGAACGGGTCTAAATCCGAACGAGTCTAAATCCGAACGAGTCTGAAGGCTGGAGCTGCAGTGACAAACTCAACCAATGAGCTGCTAAATCTACCCTAGGCCACCTACCCTATTTTTGTTGCAGATTTCAATGCAGTTTTTTTAAAGCCAGAAGTGGATTCAATATAAAAAGGAAGAACTTAAAACTTCTCCTTCCTCCTGGTTCCACTTCTGGCTGTGGCTAAAAAAAACAGCATTGAAATCTCCACCAAAATCTTGGTGTTTGAAGCCTAAGAGGACGGGACAAAGGGCAGAACCCCTAATGAATATTCACGTAGCCATTTTGTTAAGATACATAAAGTGTTATGGAGAGAAATTTTAGTCCCATGGTGCAAAATATTTATTATATGATTCTATAACGAATGCTCTGGAGACAGAGATAAAATGGATTCAGAACGTGGACATACATGGGGGGGGGGGGGGTGGCGATGGGGTTCAAACCCAAACCCTGCTGACACAAGGCACCTAGGGCCTGTGCTCCAGGTCGCAGATTGTGTCCCCAAAAATGCACGGTTACCCTGACTGCCATCATAACAACATTGGTGAGACTGGACCCAGTACTGATGATAGTCCCAGTAGTGAATACATAAGCATGTACAAACACACAGCTCCCAGGTCTAATGGAAGAGAGGGGCACGGTGGCCGGCGCCAATACAAGGGGGGCACGGTGGCCGGCGCCAATACAAGGGGGGCACGGTGGCCGGCGCCAATACAAGGGGGGCACGGTGGCCGGCGCCAATACAAGGGGGGCACGGTGGCCGGCACCAATACAAGGGGGGGCACGGTGGCCGGCGCCAATACAAGGGGGGGCACGGTGGCCGGCGCCAATACAAGGGGGGGCACGGTGGCCGGCGCCAATACAAGGGGGGCACGGTGGCCGGCGCCAATACAAGGGGGGCACGGTGGCCGGCGCCAATACAAGGGGGGCACGGTGGCCGGCGCCAATACAAGGGGGCGCACGGTGGCCGGCGCCAATACAAGGGGGCGCACGGTGGCCGGCGCCAATACAAGGGGGCGCACGGTGGCCGGCGCCAATACAAGGGGGCGCACGGTGGCCGGCGCCAATACAAGGGGGCGCACAGTGGCCGGCGCCAATACAAGGGGGCGCACAGTGGCCGGCGCCAATACAAGGGGGCGCACAGTGGCCGGCGCAAATACAAGGGGGCGCACAGTGGCCGGCGCAAATACAAGGGGGCGCACAGTGGCCGGCGCAAATACAAGGGGGCGCACAGTGGCCGGCGCAAATACAAGGGGGCGCACAGTGGCCGGCGCAAATACAAGGGGGCGCACAGTGGCCGGCGCAAATACAAGGGGGCGCACAGTGGCCGGCGCAAATACAAGGGGGCGCACAGTGGCCGGCGCAAATACAAGGGGGCGCACAGTGGCCGGCGCAAATACAAGGGGGCGCACAGTGGCCGGCGCAAATACAAGGGGGGGCACAGTGGCCGGCGCAAATACAAGGGGGGGCACAGTGGCCGGCGCCAATACAAGGGGGGGCACAGTGGCTGGCGCCAATACAAGGGGGGGCACAGTGGCTGGCACCAATACAAGGGAGGCACGGTGCCTGGTACTTTCACTGACTTGTAGGAAGACCAGCAGCATAGGACTGTGTATTGTTGATAGATGAATTAAACGTTTTTAGTAGCACATACGGCGCCATTCAATCCATTACTATGGAACGCCACAACGTATGGCGGCAGAATTCGTCATCTATTTCCTGCCTAAATCTAATATACAGAAAACTAGAATATAGGATTACACGATGCCGATTAAAAAAAAAAAAAAAAAAAAATGCTCCATACAATATAATCTGTCATCGACATCCCGTCCAGTACAAACAAAAATCACATTCCCAAATCCATCTCCAAGCGTCAAAATCAAGTGGACGGCATAGACAATAATCACTAATGTACAGGGCATTGCATTACTCCTTGGCGGATCTGTCCCTACAAAATATATATATATACACACTGATACAACAGCTACAAACAGGTGACACATCCAGATCATGTACATCATTGATCATTTAGCAGCAATGATTGTCACTGTGCAATATGATAGATAGAATCCATACTGTATATGTATAATAAATAAACTATACCAGCTATTACTACCCAGCTACACCATATACATACATTTGCCACTATTACAATAGCCTGGGAATAGATAAGAAGCATCCACCTACTAGAAAGCACAGCAGACCTATATACGGTAGCAGCAGCGGTATCTTACCCGTTCTCCAAGTCCCCCGCGTTAAGCTATGTCCCGGCCTCTTTTCCCTTCGGCCCCGCTCTGACCGCAGCTCCACTCCACCAGCTGCTGCTGCTGCTGCTACAGCCGTGTTATGCTGCTCTTTGCAACCAAACCCGACCCGCGTCAGTCCTGCCCCCGGATACATTCAATTGGTCAAAGTTTGTCAGTTCAGGGCGGAAGCTCTCTGTGATTGGCAGCAACATCTGTCAGTCAGTATTGATTGTCCTCCCCCTTTGTGCGGTTGACTGAATGTAAAAGTGAGACGAGCGGCCTCTTGCGGTAGAAGGGGAATGGAACAAGCAGAGTGGAGACCGTTACTAGGACTGGGGCTTGCGAGAGCGGGAAAATATAACTACAGTATATACTGTGTGCGCGCATTACTACGCTGTCTGACATGCGGAAATCGAAAATCGAGTCAAAATTATTTTTAATATATCATAGATACATGTTAGAAAATGACACGGGTGAGGTAAAGTCTGTGATCTGAGAGAACCACCACTGTATAGAACAAAAGACTGCTCAACCTCCTTCCTTGGGCACTGCTCAGAGATTTTAAAATCTGACACGACATTGATTTGAAGGCTCCTTTGCTTAGAATAGTTTGTCAGGTTTCCAGTAAGAGCCTATTCACACTACGTTCAGTTTCCATTCGGTGTCTGCACCCTACACTCTTACCTGGTCTGGTCTTTGTGTGTTGCGTTATGCATCAGGGTGCTTGGAGTGTGGCATGCATTATTCACGCACTCGCAGAGCACATTATATATATTTGTTTTTTCAAATTGATGCGCAAATCACGCACTGCACACAGATGTGCATCCGTGTGCAGTGCGTGGTTTTCACGCACCCATAGACTTCAATGGGCGCGTATATCGGACATGCAGTGAGATTCATGCAGCAGACTCTTGCTGCGTGAAAACTCATGCATGTGTGAACGGCTCCATTGAAATCAATGGGTCCATGTGCAGCGCGTGATTTCCATGTGCAGCACTCGGACGTTATTCACGCTCGTGTGATTGGGGCCCAAGTCACCCCTCTAACCCCTGCCGATACACATCGAGTTCAGCCTACACAGTATAATGCCCCCCAGTGTCTCATTCTCCCATACTGAGCCACACACAGTATAATGCCCCATAGTAAGGGCCTGTTCCGTCAGAGGTTTCCGTCGAGTGAACCCCGCAATGGAAAGTGAAAGTGAAACCACAGCTTCCGTTTCAGTCACCATTGATATCAATGGTGACGGAAACATCGCTAATGGTTTTCGTTCGTCACCATTCCGGCAGGTTTCCGGATGGAATCAATAGCGGAGTCGACTGCGCTATTGATTCCGTCAGAAAACCGGAAACCTGCCGGAATGGTGACGAACGGAAACCATTAGCGATGTTTCCGTCACCATTGATATCAATGGTGACTGAAACGGAAGCTGTGGTTTCACTTTCTGTTGCGGGGTTCACCCGACGGAAACTTCGAACGGTGATGTGAACAGGCCCTAATATAGAGCTATCCAGTAAAAAAAACAAAACTTATACCACAGTATATTTTTTTTATAATGGAATGTAAGGCCCCATTCACACCACGTTAAGGCACTAAGTTTATCTTGTACGTTGGGAAAGCTCCAGGGCTCCATTATCCCGACGGAGACCAAAAGAGTGTCTTTTTAGCCTCCGTCAGGCTGATATACGTCGGTGTGTGTATGTATATGTATATATATATATATATATATATATATATTTTTTTTTAGGGCTATAGTAGCGTTGTAGACTACGTTATGCCATCCTGAGGAATCCCACAGAAAAAAACATATCACACAGTATACGTTTTTTGACATGGGAGCCTATGGGTGACGGATGCCACTGTATGGTATCCGCCACAGGTATATGTTAGATGTATACCTCAGGGAGCTCCCAACATCACTGTCCTTATAGGGATAGTGAAGTCAGGAGCTTCCACAGTGTTGGAGTCCCTGGGCAGAGCGCTATTAGGCCCCATTTACATCGCATTTGTGCTATCCGCCAGGCGTATACGTTTTTTTAAAATAAAAACGTGGACCATTGACAACATATACAAACGTGTACCATTTTCTGTTTGCGTCTGTTTTTTTTATAGCGTGTACGTTTAGCGTATACTAATACGTCGATATACGTTTCTGTCCGTTGTTTAACTTAAAAAACGTATGTTTTTTAAAGTGAGCACTGATAGAAAAAAAACAGATTGATTTACTGTATGTAAACAAATACAAACGTATAGAATTGCGTTTGCATACGTCGTCCATTGAGATCAATGCTAAAAAAAAGTTATATCGCGTATACGTTTTTTTTTTAAAGTACAGAATAGCATAGCAGACTACGCTTTTCAGAACTTTCAAAAAAACTGAATCCCAACGTAAACCAGGACAAACATAAACCAAACGGATGCTATTTTGGTCTACGTTTCATCAATCATATTCTTTCAATACTTTTCTAGTGTTTAAAAACGTATAAGTCCGGCGGATAGCACAACCGCGATGTGAATGGGGCCTTAGATAGCTGTCCCAGTACTCTGGCCCCCTAAAGTCACTGTCCATATATGGACAGTGATGTCAGGAGGAGTGCTGGAGTCCCTGAGCAGAGCATCAGCTGATACTCTTACAGCCTATGAGAATACCTCCATTCCCAGACATAACTGTGGATGCCAACTGTTATGTTAAAGAGGCTCTGTCACCAGATTTTGCAGCCCCTAGCGGCTATTGCAGCAGATCGGCGCTGCAATGTAGATTACAGTAACGTTTTTATTTTTAAAAAACGAGCATTTTTGGCCAAGTTATGACCATTTTTGTAGTTATGCAAATGAGGCTTTCAAAAGTCCAACTGGGCGTGTATTGTGTGCGTACATCGGGGCGTTTTTAATACTTTTACTAGCTGGCCGTTCTGATGAGAAGTATCATCCACTTCTCTTCAGAACGCCCAGCTTCTGGCAGTGCAGACACAGCGTGTTCTCGAGAGATCACGCTGTGACGTCACTCACAGGTCCTGCATCGTGTCAGACGAGCGGGGACACATCGGCACCAGATGATTCTGCAGCAGCATCGGCGTTTGCAGGTAAGTAGCTACATCAACTTACCTGCTAACGCCGATGCTGCTACAGAATCAACTGAAGCCTCTGGTGCCGATGTGTCCGACACGATGCAGGACCTGTGAGTGACGTCACAGATCTGCACTGTCAGAAGCTGGGCGTTGTGAAGAGAAGTGGATGATACTTCTCGTCAGAGCGCCCAGCTAGTAAAAGTAGTAAACACGCCTCGATGTACGCACATAATACACGCCCAGTTGGACTTTTACTTTTAAACACACCCACTTGGACTTTTGCAAGCCTCATTTGCATAACTACAAAAATGGTCATAACTTGGCCAAAAATGCTCGTTTTTTAAAAATAAAAACGTTACTGTAATCTACATTGCAGCGCCTATCTGCTGCAATAGCAGATAGGGGCTGCAAAATCTGGTGACAGAGCCTCTTTAAACCTCTCAGGTGCTGTGGTCAATTGCGAGTATGGCATCTAGGTAGCTAGACAGAGTGAAAGAGCTCACTCTGTTACCCCATCGCTCCCCTCCCCCCACCACCACCTCACATACATGGACTATGACATTGGCAGCAGTACTGGAGTCCCCAGGCAGCGCATCAGCTGATGCTTTGCTCGGGGACTACAGTTCTGCTGCCAACGTCACTGTCCATATATGGTCAGTGACGTCAGGGGTTTTCTATCGCTAGAGGAGCGGAGCAGAGCATCAGCTAATGCTCTGCCCGGGGACTCCAGCACTGCTCCAGACGTCACTGTCCATATATGTACAGTGAGGGTATGTTCACACGGCTTATTTTCAGCCGATTTTTGGGCCGTAAACGCCCTGAAAAACGGCTGAAAATACGGGGGCTGAACACCTCCAATAACCTGCCCATTGATTTCAATGGGAAAAAAAATGTGTTTAGTTCCCATGGGAAGTTTTTTTTTACGTGGCAGTTTGTAAAAACAGTGCGTAAAAAAAACACCCTGTAAAAAAGAAAAAAAGAAGTGCATGTCACTTCTTGAGCCGTTTTTGATTGTCTCAATAGAAAAACCGCTTCAAAAATAGCCGCAAAAAATGCATCAAAAAACAGAAGAAAAATGGCCGTAAAATACGGAGCTGTTTTCTAAGGGAAAACAGCCCCTGATTTTCAGCTGCCATCTGAACATACCCTGACAGTGACGTTGGCAGCAGTGCTGGAGTCCCCAGCTGGAGAATCAGCTGATGCTGTGCTCGGGAACTCCAGCGATAGGAAACCCATGAAAGTCACTGATCAAATGTCGGGAGCAGTGCTGGGGTCCTGAGCACAGCGCTAGCTGGTGCTCTGCTCGGGGACTACAGCAATAGGCAATGTGACAACCCCTTGCTGTCACGGCATTGATAACACGCCGACACGAACAGCACAGGAAGCGCGCCCTCAGTCACGTGGGGCCATGTCGGCGCCTCATCAAAATTAGAAAAGCTCCAGGACTTCCTGGAACAATTCACCGGATTTGAACTGCACCATTTAGTACCAAATTTTAAAGAGACTCTGTCACCACATTATAAATGCCCTGTCTCCTACATAATGTGATCGGCGCTGTAATGTAGGTGACAGTAATGCTATTTAAAAAAACGATTTATTTTCACAACGTTAGGAGCGATTTTGGTTTATGCTAATGAGCTTTCTTAATGCCCAAGTGGGCGTACTTTTACTTTCGACCAAGTGGGCGTTGTACAGAGGAGTGCATGACGCTGACCAATCGGCATCATGCACTCCTCTCCATTCATTTACACCGCACTAGCGATATAGATATATCAATATGTGCAGCCTCATACACAAACCCTAACATTACTACAGTGTCCTGATAATGAATACACATGACCATCCAGCCTGGACGTCATGTGTACTCAGAATCCTGACACTTCTGAATCTTTTTTTGTGAGATTCCGGCAAGTGAAACCAAATCTCGTTTAGCTCCGTGATCTCGCGAGATTTCGTATCCGTTGCTGGAATCTCACAAAAAAGAGTCAGAAGTGTCAGGATTCTGAGTACACATGACGTCCAGGCTGGATGGTCATGTGTATTCATTATCAGGACACTGTAGTAATGTTAGGGTTTGTGTATGTGGCTGCACATAGTGATATATCTATATCGCTAGTGCGGTGTAAATGAATGGAGAGGAGTGCATGATGCCGATTGGTCAGCGTCATGCACTCCTCTGTACAACGCCCACTTGGTCGAAAGTAAAAGTACGCCCACTTGGGCATTAAGAAAGCTCATTAGCATAAACCAAAATCGCTCCTAACGTTGTGAAAATAGATCGATTTTTTAAATAAAAAGCATTACTGTCACCTACATTACAGCGCCCATCTCCTTATGTAGGAGACAGGGCACTTATAATGTGGTGACAGAGTCTCTTTAAATTGAAGTATATTAGTGACTTCTTTTTACATAAAAATATTAATGCCATTTTTGGCTCCTAGATAACCCCTTTAATAAAAGTTAGGTATTAAGTTATATATCCCCTTCGGTTCCTCCACCAAGTAGGTAGGCTGTGCGTTGATGGAGGGGGCAGGTGCACTGACACTACTGAGACAATGCTGTACCTGGTAACATACCAGACAGGTGCACAGGTGTAGGTCTGTATACTAAAGGTACACCTTTTGTTTTAAAACTGGAAGCTAATCCGGCTGAGCAATATTAAATGGCAGCATCAGGATTGCATTGATTATTGGAATGGCTTTAAGACCCGGCTGAATCAGACCATGTCCAATCAAGCTACAACTTAGGCCTTATTTACACAAGTGTATTTCACGTCCGTGAAAATCACGCACATCGCACAGATCTATGCAAGTCAATGGGGCCATTCAGACATTCCGTGTTTTTCACGCAGCGATTCAGCTGCGTGAAACTCACTGCATGTCCTATACTTCAGCGTTTTTAGCGCATCACGCACCCACTGAAGTCAATGGGTGCGTGAAAATCACATGCAGCACACGGACGCACGAAAGTAACGCAGATATGCACCAAACACCGATGACACACGGAACTTCAGCGAGCGCAAACGTTCGTGTAACTAAGGCCTTATCTAGGATCGGCTGAAAAATACTAGTCCGGTATATCCCACGTAAAGTGTAACACCAGTTATAGAGAAACGATTCTAGTGTGCAGAATAATAGTATTTCTACATAACTTGTTATAACAGAATTTGTCTCTAGGAGCAGGACAACTGCAGTTATGAGCAGCCTGCTGCACGGGCCACGGCTCCCAACGATCACGAAAGTCTTTTGTCCTCTCCCGTTTGAATGGCGCTGTGAACTCGCTCCATTCATTCTCTATGGGACTGTCGGAGATACTCTATTTCCATCAGTCCAATAGACAATGAATAGAAACAGTAATACACACGTTTGTCCACCACAGGACCTTGATTCTCGTAAGCACTGGCGGTCAGAGTGGTCGGACTAGAGCGATCATGTGCATCACTCAACCTATGGAAAGTTGACAAATAATTTTCGCGGGACAACCCCAAGGCTGGATTCACACACAGCGATCACTTGCGTTTTGGTGCCTTTTTTTTTTAGCAGCAGTCTTCTAAGCCAAAACCAGCGGCAGTCAGATGCCACTTTAAAGTCTATATTAAAATATGAGTAAGCCTACATACACAGTACTTTGCTTGGTGCAGTTTTAAGTTTTTTTTTTGTTTTTTTTTAATGCAACACGTGTTTAAAAATGCTGAGAATTCGATCTATGTGAAAGTGGCCTAATTCAGAATGATAGCACCAGAGCCTTCATTTCTCTCAGAAAGGTAGAAGGTACATTACGAGAGGTTAAACCATAGTTATATACTGACGTAAGTATAAGGGGTGTTCCACATGTGTTAAGAAAAAAAAAACAACAATGCAGAAAGTTTAATGAAATAAAAACATAACATTACCGGTTACCGCTGCTCCAGCTCTAGAGCTCGGGTGATCCCCCGCCAGCCTTTGTTTACATTTCAGCAGTGAGGACGTGCCGTATGTTGTAGAATCCCACCTGGTAGAGTCAGGTTTAACTAAATGCTTCAACAAAGTAGAGGCTTTTATGTGGTCGGTAACAACAAAGCAAGTACACATGAGCACAACGTGCTCACAAGGTTTGTGACATCCGTTCAGCGTGTACCTGAAGGATGGAATAGTCTAGCAGACTACCCTATGCCATCCCGCAAATAAATACATACTGCGATTTATTTTATTTTTTTTAACCTGCGTGGCTGTGGGTAACATATGTCACAGGCATCTGTTTAACAAAAACATCATTGGCTTGCCAATAGCCTTTTATGACATATCCGTTAAACTGATACCATTATAGCCTATGAGTGATGGATCCACAGAACGAATACCCAATATCCCCATCCCTCACCCATAGACTATAATGGCATCCGTTTAACGAATAAGTCATGACCCCCAGTTCACAATTTACTCGTCCACGGTGAGATACCACTGTTTAAACATAGGCTGCGACACATACAGAACGTATGTATACACGGCAGCTGTTTTTTCTGGCTTATACGTTTAACGTAGGCCAGAAACTTTGTGAATATAGCCTAAGTTGTTCAAAGTTCTGCGACACTGATCACGTGGTGAGTATTATCAAAACTTTAGACTCAAGGCTGACAAATAGAAGATTTGGCCCTTATTCCAATTTGCAGGTGTGTGGGCGAGAAGGAATATAAGTATACTGAACTATTCTGTCACAAGGTCATCGTAGACTCAGCATTATACGTCTATACTAGTATTACAGGGGTTGTCCACGACCTGACAACTGATGACCTATCCACAAGATAGGCCATCAGTATATGATCGGTGGGGGTCCGACCCCCAGACCCCGCACTGATGAGCTGCCGGATGTTTTGAAGGGAATGCAGTAGTTGGAACTGGAAGTAGATCGCTCCGACTACTGCATAGCGGCCGTTCTGAAGATTTTACCGCTATTCCATGACCAGAGCCATCTGCTTCTGGCATGGACGTCCGGTGGCAGCTGATGGTGCAGGGTCCCGGTGTCTAATTCCCACCGATCATATACTGATGACCTACCCCTGTGGATGTCATCAGTTTTCCGGTCATGGACAAACCCTTTAACCCATTTCTATCCTGCCCAGATACAAACCATGCTTCCGCCATTTTATTTTAAAAATTCTCAATGTATTAGCGGTGGTGCAAGTTATTGGCTGTAGTGGTCACGTGCCAGTACCACACATAAATCCCTGCTGTAATGTAAACAAAGAACGGAGGGCCAACTCTTTAAAGGAACGCTCGATCATCTGCTGGTCGTATAGTTTAAAAAATTTCAATATCGTTGTCGGCAGCACATCTCCCTGTGTAGGCAGGGAAACACGCTGCCAACATGATAAAGTATGGGGACGAGCGATCGGAGTAACGACCACTGGACCCCAATTATAGCTCCATGTCACAGGAGCAAACGAGCGCCGATCAACGATGGCTCATTGATCGCCGCTCGCTGCACCGGCCGACTATACATTTTCAGGGCCAATAAGACCAGACCAATGTGAATTGAGTGTCAGCTTCGCTCTGACACTGTCCAATCAGCTACAGACAGTGTCAGGGCGGCTTGCACTGCGTTCTCTCCCGCGAGAACACAGACTGGTGCTCCACTTAGAACAATTAAACAAGTCTACAGATCAACATACTTTATTTCCAATATTTAACCTCTGTGTCTTTTATGATTACTTTATTAAAATACAAGATATCTGGAAGGGAAAATAACCAAGATCAGTACAATTTATATGTACAAATCCAAAAGCTGCAATTTCATTAAATTCTTTAAAAAAAAAAAAAAATGCAGCCCTTGACAATGTTTTATTTTACCATTTATATATTTTCTTTAAAACATTTGATAAGGGGGAATGACATTTTTTGCACACACAACACATTTACAATCAGACCTGTAATAACTTTGCTGCTGAAACGTAGTTTTACTATAGGACAAAATAACGTGTAGACCACAGGTGCGGGGAGGGGGAGTAAGATTCACATTCCAGCTCTGAGATACAAATAGGGGCAATAACTAAAGTGATCCACATTACTTGTATATATTGCATCAAAGCTGTTGTCGGAGATTAGAATAAAGGGTTGTTTCATTTTTTTCCCCCACTAAAACAGCGCCACCCTTTTCAATGGTTTGTGTCTGGTACTGCAGTTTAAACCCATTCAAATTCAGACACTCCCCATGGACAAGAGTGGCTCTGATTCAAGTGGGGGAGTAAGGGGGAAGAGGACCTCTGTCTTTTTTTTTTGTTCTCTATTCTCTTAGAACCCCTTTAAATATTTGCAGACCAGAAAAAGGTTTTATACATGTCTATAGGATTGATTGGTCAGGTCTGCTCGTTTTGAATAGGATCTGTACAGGGCTGTGTACCAATATGCAATCTATACAGACTACAGTAGAAGTGGGTCATTCTAAACTTAAAAAAGGTACTAAAACTGACGCATAACTTGTAATTTAATATAAAGAAAAGTTAACGCCATAGTTTTAATAATTACCTGCAAGTTCTGACTTTCTGCAATTTTTAAGCTGGAGAATTAAAAAAAAAAAAAAAATCTATATTGCTGCACCACTCAAAACAAAAGTTTTACTTCCACAGGTTGTGTGTTTATGATTTCCAGGCATATACCCTAGTTATACTGATGGAAACATTATTAGGCGTGCACTACAATAGGACATTCAAGGAGTTTTAAATCTATTCCTCTGCGTCAAGCCGGAGATAATTTCGGATTTTTCATGAGCTGATTTTATTGCACCAAAATAGGATGGAACCTCACAATTTTACCTTGTAGTACCAAGAGGACGCCATCTGAACAAACCTAAAAGTGTAACGCCACACAAACTATATATGGAAAGGTAAAAAAAAAAAGTCAATATTTAAACTCTTAAGAGCCGTAAATAAATAACTTAATATTTAAAGTTTATTTCAGGTATGGGAATTTTTCCATATGCAATTTAACAGTCACTATTGGGACATTAGGAATCTGTCGATATAATTTTGGGGAAAAATTGTACAAATGGAAAGTTCATATGTTGCAGATTAGTTATGGATCGGACGCTTTGCATTGCAAAGGGTAAAATCCGTGTGTAAAATCTGCAGCGTGTGAACTCAGGTTTATTATAGGATCTAGTAAGATCGGTTTTGACTCCCCAGCCTAAAGAAACCGGTCGGTTGCCATGGGCAACAGCACTGTTTACTTCCACTCAGTTACACGAGTAAGCCTTCATAAGGTTGATCAAAGAATATCAGCAGCAAAATATTAGGAAACTCCACTGATCTTCAGTGCCAGGGACTATGATAAATGTTCATTTTGTAAATGGCCATTCTTGGCGAACCATTTGGCACAACATATTAAGTATTTGAGAATTCTGAATGGTTAGAAGCTGCAGTATCAATGATTTTGTATTGACATTTTTTCTTGTTAAACTCAGGTCCGAACCTCAGGAGAAATTAAGAGAGGAAGTGGAGAAACAAGAACAACTTTACTGACACCAGTACACTTTTATAAGCCTCTCAGTGAACGCAAAAAAAATAATATAGAAATATAAACATTACATGTTTGATAATTTAAAAGAAAGGCAAGATGCAGCATTTCAGCAGCAAAGTGCTTAAAATAAAACAAAAAATATATAATCCAGCACAGTACACAATAGATGGAGACTTCAGAGGAAGTACGGTGTGGTGGTTCTGGGTGGAATAACCCGTTCTGAATCTGGGACAGCACGAAATAGTTTTGGCTCCCGAGTGTTCACATCCTTGAAAACCATAATGGACGCAATGTTGCCACAACGGTAGCAGTAGTTTGGGGCAGACCAGACCGTTACAAGCTTTTCGTCAAACATAAACTTGTAGCCCTCATGTACTAGCTGATGCGCTCGACAGATCAGTTTCAGGTTATTTATGTGCACAAACTGAAAGGCAAAACAAAAAACAAACTTACCGAAAGAAAATATATGTGCCTTATAGAAATTCCTCCATTAGAAAACCATTAAAATTAGGCTCTGGTCACATCTGCGTTGGGGGCCTCGATCACAGATCCAACATAGATTACCAGAGACAATTGCGCAGCATTCTGCGCTATTGAGTCCGGTATAACCACAAACACCGACAGAAAGCCGTCAGAACCCAAAAGAGTCAATGGGTTCTGTCAGCCGCCTGTGGGGTCCGACTACTGGTTTTCCCTTGTTCTACTCCTCTAATGGAGCAGAACAATGAACAGCAGCGACGCAGGTGTGAGCACAGCTTAGCAAGTGAACAGCAACACCTTTTAGTATATTGTCTGCATGGGTATCTACATACATTTTAGCATCCAGAAAACTAAACCGCATTCAATTCAGGGGGCCCAGATGTCGCTGTCATATTACAATAGCGTGAAACCAGCCTAACAAAGTATAAGCTAGAAATATGGAAGCCTGTAAATAGGTCATGTAAATATAGAAGTATTTGTAAGAACTAAACTATACACATTTTGAAAACCTTAAAATACAGTCTGCAAACCGTCTGTAGTATTTGGATTTCAAAGCACAGACATATTTGTTGGCTTGATAAATATTTAAGGACACCACTATTACATTTCAAAAGGTGGAGTCTCACAAAGACGAACCCTTCTTAAATAGAAGCCGGCCAGGCGATCATATTTAGCACCGCAGGTCCGGGTTGTCTCACCATTGCCAATTAGCGATTATCACTAAGGGACTGGCCAAACATCCCAGCTCTGGTGGAGAAATGTAGTATTACACGCTGGCTATTCTAATGAATGACAAACATTTTAATTTATGGACAGGCCAAGCTAGCTATAGCAGCTCTGCATTCTGGCTCGAAGAGGGGGGGGTCCCTAATAAGGCACAAAGAAATGGTTGGTTCTTGGGAGGCACCCCGTGATGTAAAATAGTTTGTGTTTCCTTAGAATTAAAAGCAATACAGGGAGAATCCCCCTTATATGCATGCACGGATAAGGCGCAGGACTTTGAAGATTTCTCATAGATCATAAGCATCAAGGAAACTTCGGGGGGTGGGGGGGGGGGGCGACAAAAATAAAAGTTTAATCACTTCTGCTGGCCATAGATAGTGTCAGCTGAAAATCTGACCAACAACTATCTCCCTAGACTTTCCCATAAACATACATGCAACATGTAGGGAAAGTTTAAAGGGGTTATTCGAGTGGTTACATATTTTTACAAACTGCTGTAAAAGTCCTTAAAAAAATAAAATAATAAATCAGTACTTCACTTCTCTTTACGCCAGCGATCCAGTTCGGATGCTCCAGTGGGCCTCCCAGTGTTTGTTTACATGCGGGCAAACAATCAGATGTCTCAGCGGTCATGCCTTGCAAAACTGGCATTAATGCTCCGCAATGGATGCCATGCCAGGAATATGACACGTCACCGCTGAGGCCTCTGATTGTTTGCATGTGGGCAGCATGTGACCGCTGCAGGTAAACACTGGGAGTTCCACTGGAGCATCAGTACTGGATCTCCAGGGCAAAGCATAAGTTAGTACTGATCGTTTATTTACTTTAGAACATTTGCAAAAAATAAATAAAAATTAAAAAAATTAAAACAACCTGGATAATACCTTCACGCTGCTGCAGCCACGCTGGGGCAATTTATCTCTTGGAAATCTATAGCGTCGTGAAGGTGTCCCCTCGGACTGCTGTCCTCAGACATAAGTTTATCTGTGAATCTCACACAAAATGACAAATTGCACTAACATTTACCTCATTGGTGACCTTTGCTCCAAAGAGCCAACCTGCCCCCCTGGGGCTGATAGCCCAAGTGTCCACATCCTCTGGGTCTGACCACACCAAGTCACAGAATGCTCCTTTGTGAGGAATTTCTTGATTACGTTCAATGGTCCGGATCTGATCCAACGTCTTTATGTCTGGGGACAATCCACCATGTACACAAAGAATTTGCTCATCTATCAACTACGGACAGATAAAAACACCACATTACCATATCTCAACCATACATCTTCCACTCGCACGAGGCCTTCCTATGCACATCCATGCCAGTGTTTGAACCAACCTTTCTGATTCTCAGGGACCACTATGGACCCACCAACTGCCAGGCATCCGGCAGGGGACTATAGTTATTGCACGCCACATTTTCAGCATTTCCTGATCACATGATGCCGGATTGAAGGACTTTTGCCTTTTATTTTAAAACATTATAAAAACTACCATAACCAGAATAAATATCAAAATGTTCTACATCTGATAAAAGCTCTAAAATAATAAAAAGCCTTGTGGCTGCCCTGACAAAATTTCCATTCCTCCAGTTTTAAAGGGGTTGTCAGACTCACATTTTAACAAAAAAAACCTGGATAAAAAAATATAACTAAATGGATGACATTATATCGTGTTGTTACATCACTATAGACGCAACATACGATTTTTAAAGGAAAACCCCTTTAAACATATTTTACAAAATAAAAAAAGTGGTGAAAATTGTCAACATGGATACTTACAGCTGCTACCGTCAGCATATCAAACACCTTGGTACAGTACCGCCATGCGTTGGCATTTCCATATTTCGTTTGGCACTCGTCTAAAAGAAAGAAACATGATCACTTAGAAGTACACATAAAATGGCCCAGTGGTTGTCAAACTGCGGCTCTTTGGGTGTTTAGTCAGAACTTAGTTTTTTTGTAAGTAATAGCTCGTCCAGCATGCAGACAATAGTAAATTCACAACAGCCAAAGAGAAAAAAACGCTGCTCACCACCGCAGGTTATCAGCACGTACAACCACAAACCAAGACGGATACAACAAACACCAACTATGACACTAATGCGTCACTCTTCCCTCTGTTCTATGGAGAATGATCCTGATAAACAAGCACCTTTACTGGCGCTGAAACTACGAAGGATCAAATGGACCATTTGTATATTACAGGTTAGATACTGCAGTAACGTAATACAGTACATAAATAGGGCACTTCTACTTTATAAAAAAATATATATATATTAAAAAAAAAAAGGCTGTGAGTGTAATATTGCTTGCTAGGTGTAATACATACTGATCACTTTAGTAGAGATGTTATTTATTGTCAGCTGAACTGACAGCTTTGCTCTGACAGCGGCTCCTGTGCACCTCTAACACACAGGATAACCCTAATAACGATCACATCTTCATGAACTTGGATGTGATCTCTATAAGGGCTCGTCCACACATAGCGGAATTGCCGCGTTTCTTCTGGCCGGAAAAAAACGCAGCAGAATACAGTAGCAGCATAGTGGATGAGATTTAACAAACCTCATCCATGCGCTGCGTAAAAATTTCAAGCAGAAATTGACCTGCGGTGCGCATTTTTCGGACTGCAGCAAGTCAATTCCTGCTGCGGAAAGTGGCCAGAAATACTGCGTTTTTCTGCAGCATTCCGTCGATCTGCAGAAAAACGCAGTAACTCTGGACACTTTCCGCAGCAGGAATGGACATGCTGCAGTCCGAAAAATACGCACCGCAGGTCAATTTCTGAAGGTTTGTTAAATCTCATCCACTATGCTGCTACTGTATTCTGCTGTGTTTTTTCCGGCTGGAAGAAACGTGGCAATTCCGCTACGTGTGGACGAGCCCTAATAGAGATCACATCTAAGTTCCGTTGTGTGTCGACAAGCTCGGGTTATCTTGTGTGTTAGGGTACGTTCACACGACAGCGTCCGTAACGGCTGAAATTACGGGGATGTTTTCAGGAGAAAACATCCCCGTAATTTCAGCCGTAACGCCATGTGCAGGCACTTGAACGCTGCGTCCATTACGGACGTAATTGGCGCTGCTTTTCATTGGAGTCAATGAATAACAGCTCCAATTACTCCCCAAGAAGTGACAGCTCACTTCTTTGACACGGGCGTCTATTTACGCGCCGTCTTTTGACAGCAGCGCGTAAATATACGCCTCGTGTGAACAGAAACGTCAGCCCATTGCTTTCAATGGGCAGATGTTTGTCAACGCTATCGAGGCGCATTTTTCGGACGTAATTCGGGGCAAAAACGCCCGAATTACGTCCGTAATTAGTGTGTGTGAACATACCCTTAGACACACAGGAGCCGCTCTCAGCTGAGCCGTCAGTTACATACATTCAATAAAAAGGTTTTTTACAGCCTTTTTAAATCATTTCTGGGTCAAAGGTTATTACTTTTAGGTTAGTCCTCATTGTCCGTATTAATTTATGATGGGGACGTTGATTGTGGGTTAATATATACAGGATTAGATCTACGGTGTACAAATAAAAAACAAGACAACTTACCATAGAATCCATATACTTGTGTGATTTGTCTACTCTCGTGATTTCCCCTCAGCAGCGTAATGCGGTCGGGCCACTTGGCTTTCAGAGCAAGAAGGTAGGTGAATGTTTCCAGGCTGTAATACCCTCTGTCTACAAAGTCTCCCTGTAAAATGTACCAGAGTATTTAGTTTGCTGCACGTCACTATTAGGCCAGTTACACACACACCGTTTATGTGTCAGTTTTCGGCTGAGCCAAACACAGAAGTGGACACAAAAGAAGGGAGATGTATCAATCTTTTCTTTATACCTTTCATTACTTTAGGATCCAATTCTAGCTTTGGCTCAAAAAACTGAGCCAAAAACTGGCACAAAAATTGCATCAAAACGGAGTGTGTGATCTCGGCCTTAGGTTGGTTTCACATATGCAGTTTTTGATGCAGTCTCTTAGCCAAACACAGGAGTGGATACCAAAAAGAGGAGAAGTGTCCGTCTTTTCCTTTCTCTATGATCCACTTGTGACCTTGGCATAAAAAAAAAATGACATGTGTGATCCTGCCTTAACTCTGTTATATCTATATTGTTTTTTAAAAAAACATTTTTTTTACGCTTCTGGTGGTGGGTTTGTTCTTGTACAGGAGTTTTTCCTGACGTTTTCCTAAATTACATTGAGGAGCCTATGGAGAAAAACGCCATACAAAGAGCATGCTGCGTTTCAATAAGAACGCTACTGACCGCCCCCCAAAAAACAAAAACCCTGAAAGCAGTGTAAACCAGCCTAAGGCTATGTTCACACGGAGTATTTTGGGGGAGGAATATCTGCCTCAAAGTTCCAAACGGAATTTTGAGGCAGATATTCCTCCCCCAAAATACTCCGTGTGAACAGCAATTATCGCGCCGTTTTTCGCCCGCGGCCATTGAGCGCCGCGGGCATAAAACAGCGAGATATACGCTTTCTCCTGCCTCCCATTGAAGTCAATGGGAGGTCGGAGGCGGAAGCGCCCGAAGATAGGGCATGTCGCTTCTTTTTCCCGCGAGGCAGTTTTACTGCTCGCGGGAAAAAGACGCCGACGCCTCCCATTGAAATCAATGGGAGGCGTTCTCGGGCCGTTTCTGCCGAGTTTTGCGAAGCGGTTTCCGCGTCAAAAAACCCCGTGTGAACATAGCCTTAAGCAGGCAAAAAAATAGCCACAGCACATTCAGCTTTTAAAAGCTCAAACAAGATATACGAGTTATGAATCTTTTCCCACAAAACGATCAACCTGCTCAGCTCCTCCTGCTCTACATCATGCTGCCCGCAGGTCACGAGTGATAGGTTTGTTGCATTGGCCCACTGTTAGCCCTTTGTAGCGGACCTGACGACTTACCATGAATATGTAATTTGTGTCAGGGACTTGTCCTCCAGTTCGGAAGAGTTCACACAGATCATAAAACTGGAAAGCATAAAATATTATCAACTAATTGCATTCTCAAAACAAACAATCCACTATAAAACAAAACAACAATCCAGGTTCATTCACTACGTTTAGCCTAAATGTGTACATAGGGCCCCATTAGACCGACAGAGGCCAAAAGATTATCCTGTTGTCCCCCGTCGGGCTGGTATAGTAGAACACACTTCCCATCCCGAGGGAACCCTTTAAAAACCTGTCTACTGTGTGGTATCCGGTTTTTTTGTTAAACATAGGAGTCTATGGGTGACGTATGCCACTGTATGGCATACATCACATACGTTTAATGTATACGTCATGGGCTTTCAATAGAATTTCACGACGTACCCACTAAACCGATACCAATGTAGCCTGTAGGCGACTTTTTTGTAAATATGAAACAAAGTAGCAGACTACGCTATACAATACAACTAAACCCAGTAAAAAAAAAATATAATATACTGCGTATTTTAACATAGCTTTTGATGAGGTTTACGTTAAACTAATACCATTATAGTCTAGAGCCCACAGACTATAATGGTAGCCGGTTGACAAATACATCATAAACACTCATGACATATCCATTTAAGTCTCTGATAGTCCCTGTTATGGGTCACAAATGTCATAAATGCATTCTGTTTTTTTTTTATCATATTGCTTTTAGTATGATATGAACATAAATTTTATTTATTTGTGTTCTACTTTTTTCTTACTTTTACTTCTCTATGGGGGCTGCCATTTTTTTTTAATCTCTGTATGTGTCGATTAACGACACATACAGAGATGGAATACGGCACATACATCCCCATAGAGAATGCGAACGAGAGCCGTTCCATTCACTGCAGCGTACGCCGTCTGTGTGGGTACGGCGCATGCACCGCTCCCACACAGACCAAAACGAAACTCGTTAGCAGAGCGAAATCCGGCGCCGTTTTCATGAGTAGCGGAAGCCGCTGCCGGACAGTAAGAGGACTTCCGGCCGCGGCTTCCGGCCATATGTTCAAGGAAGCGAAGACGCAAGGAAGAGGAGCGGAGGCGGCAGGACAAGATAATTTAGGTTTGTGTATGTGATGTGTGTATTATGTTCGTGTTATACTGTCTGCTTAGCCCTGTATCTAATCCTCCTACACTGTGTAGTCGCTCAGAAAATGGCGGCAAACTGTGTAGAAGGTTTGAAGATTCAAACCCTTCCTTCTCCTGGCACTAGCCAGAAGAAGGGAGGGGGGATTGTGAGGACACTAGAGGAGAGTGTGTCTACCCCAAATTTGCAGCATAAAGCAATGAGCTGCTTTACCACATTGACCATGCTGCAATTTTGGGAACTGCTTTTTTTTTTAAGAATTGCTTTTAGTAGGTCATTAAAATAAATTTTATTTATTTGTGTTTTTGTGTTGTACTTTTTTCTTTAATCTTTCTTTTACTTCTCTATGGGGGCTGCCATTTTTTTTTTCATCTCTGTATGTGTCGATTAACGACACATACAGAGATGGAATACGGCACATACATCCCAAGAGAGAATGCGAACGGGAGCCGTTCCATTCACTATAGCGTACGCCGTCTGTGTGGGAACAGCGCATGCGCTGCTCCCACACAGACCAAAAGGAAAGTCTTCGGCGCCATTTTCATGTGGACCGGAAGCCGCGGCCGGACAATAAGACGACTACTTCCGGTCGCGGCTTCCGGCCATATGTTCAGACGCAAGGACTAGCAGCGGAGGCAACGACGGCAGGAGCAGGTAAGTTATGTTTGTGTATGTGATGTGTGTGTATGTTCGTGTTATACTGTGTGATTACCACTGTATCTAATCCTCCTACACTGTGCATTCGCTCAAAAAATGGCGGAACACAATGTAGGAGGTTTGAACATTCAACCCCCTCCTTTATCCTGGCACTAGCCAGGATAAAGGAGTGGGGATTGTGTGAGGACACTAGAGCGAGTGTTGTGAATTTTGCAGCATAAAGCAATGAGGTTGCTTTACCACATGCCAATGCTGCAATTTTGGGAATTGCTCCCTCTAGTGACCAGCACATGGAAATGTTATATATTAGAATCTAATTTATAATATTTCCTGACTTGTGAAAAAATTAGAACAATGAGTAATCATTTATACACTAACTGTTTATCTAAAAAAAAAAAAAAAATTCTAGCGACACATTCCCTTTAAACACATAGTTATCGTGCTAGAAGGTATCTCACAACTCCCAACAGTTAAGAATCATGGCTGTATAGAATAAGCACAGAGTATGTCGAATTACATTTAAAACATTACTGACATTGTGTTACATTGTAGGAGGAGACAGAGCTACAGTGATAGAAGAAGTTCTCTCACTAGTTTCCACTAAACAGGGGAAGTGATTTGTACAATAGAGATTGACACTAAGGTCTCACGCACACGACCGTAGCCATGTGCACGGCCGTGATTTTCGGGTGGGCCAACTGCGGACTGTCACCCACAAATCGCTGGCCGTTCATTATTTTCTGAGCATGGACCGCAGAACACGGCCGTAATAAGACATGTCCGTTCTTTCTGCGGTCCAGGCTCCTGGGCCATGCACGGACCGTTGCATGTGCCCATAGAAATGAATGGGGCCTCAATTCTCCCATGGATTTTTCTGGGGATTCGCGGCCGCTAAAGCACGTTCGTGTGCATGGGGCCTCAGGGTCAGGGTCAGTTCTCACGATGCGTAAATACTGCAGATTTTCCACAACGGAATTTGATGCGGAAAATCTGCAGCAAAAACAGTAGCAGCAAAGTGGATGAGAAAACAAATCTCACCCACACGCTGCTTAAATACGGAGCGGAAAAACGCTCAGAAATTGAGCTGCAGTGCGGAATTTTATTCAGCAGCATGTCAATTGTATTTGCATAAACGCTGCCTAGCAGTTGTTGCGTTTTTTTGCGGTGGGTTCACAGCAATTCCGCTGCAAAAAACGCAACTCAGAAGAAAAAAATTAAATCTTCCTTCAGGCCGGCCTCCTGGGATGACATTTCATCTCATGTGACCGCTGCAGCCAATCACAGGTTGTAGCGGAAGTCACATGGGATGAAATTTCATCCCAAGAGGCTGGCATGGATGACGTCAGAGGGTCAGCCTCCTGGAATGACAGGCTGCAGCGGTCTCCTGGGATGAAACGTCGTCCCAGTAGGCCGGCCTGCCAGCAGGTCGGCTAGGTGCTGCCGTTTTCCGCAGTGGACATCCGGGCGAAAAACTGCACCAGTTTGGTGCAGTTTTTCGCTGTAATTCCCTGCGGCGCACAAGGCGGATACGCTGCGTGCTTTTACGCAGCGTATCTGCCCCATGTGAACTCAGCCTTATAGATCATCCCTCATACCACTCATTTGTTTGGTTTTCTCTGTTCCATGACCAATGACCCATGTGATCCAGTTTCTCATAGTCAGGAGGGGTCTCCAATTGTCTATAACACATTCTACGATGTATGAAAATACTTTGGAAATAGTTTTTTAGTAAATCCACATTTATATCAGTGACGTGAAATCCAGCTTTATCATCATGTTATCCTTTTGAGATCGTAGAGACTTTGTCATAGCACTCGAGAAGCCGACACCACAAAGTGTAATATACTTTAGAGTTACCACTTCCTTTCCTTCTTGTATACGTGTATCATCAGTATATTAAATGTACCTGTCCATGTATATCTCCGCAGACTGTAACTGGAGTAGATACGGGCTGAACATTTGACTCTTCCAGCAGCAGATCACAAACATAATCGCATAAACGCTGCATGAAGAAAGAAAGAGAAAGTTTAATTTGGTATGTCGGAACAGAAATATATACATAAAGATTTCACATACAAAAGTTTAGTGATTTAGTAAATGCATTGTATTACTTTTGTACTTATCCAAAGTTAAAGATGGTATTATACCCCAGAGCTGCATTCACAGTTCTGTAGGTTTCAGAGCAGAAATCACCCAGCATTCCCTGTGAACTGCACTCTGGCAAGTGTAATTTTACAACTGCACTGTATAGTTATCTGAAAAAAGTAACTGTTTCACAGCATTAGTGGAGCTCAACTAGATGTCAGGGTTGTATTAATCAATAAGCTTGTCAAATGTTTCAAGATAAGAAGAACTGTAAATGCAGCGCTCATAAGACCATTCATTTATTTACCGAGCGTTCCTATTTTATATTATGTACAAAGAGGAGGGAAGGGTAGCAAAAATGTCTGTCCGTAATTGACATTGACCCAGTTACTAAAACTAGAATTATAATTTTTTTCACACCAGTCTAAGTAAAGGAGGTAGTTGCAAATCTTCACCTGCACCAGAAATCTGCGCCATAACATTTTTAACTGCAATATATTGGACTTTAAATTATGTCTCCTTGGAGACCACGCCGACTTTTCTAGTCTTTTTCCAAATTTGATTAGTAACGAGAAAAGTTGCAAATTTGAAACACAAATTTTTTGGACGCCATATTTGCAACCTTTTTTGGCATAGTTAGGCAGTTCTAAATCAGCCCTATGCGTCTCCATGGTTACAGACTACAAACAAACCCTGTGTAGTCTGATACTGCAGTCACATGTAGTCCATCTGAAGAGAGAACATCGGACGCTTTGAAATGCCAACATCATGTTCTTTGTCTTCAGGGCCTGATCTGCCACTCATTAGTAAAGCGCCGGCTGCATCACATCATGCTAGACACAAATTTTATGTGTTGCAATACTAAGCTGTGCTGCCGCACTGCTTAGTATCGAAATACATGAATTCACGGTATTGAACTGTTTTAGCGTGCACCGCATTAAAAATAGTATTGATATTTCGATGCATCTTGCACCCCCAGCTTAGGGTCAATTATAATTCTATTGGATAGTACAAGGACATTATTATTGTCAAATTGCACCATGTGTAAAGCACCAGAGGTTTTTCCCTGAAACATTGCGACAATCTTATGTTATCTGACCATTCATCATTAAATATAATATAACCTTTTATTTCTTGCCTTGATTTGAAACAAATACTACAATAATGCAACATTTTTAACAGATTTCCTAAAAAAGTGGAAGGCGAAAGAATACAGAATGACAAAACTGGATTCTGCAGAACATCAGCTGCAATCCATAGGTATACATTGAGTTGCACGTACATGCCATTTTCATGATCATGGGTCACATGACATAGCTTTGATCTCTCCACATGTGATCTCTCGCCCGGACATCGGCCGTGGAGACACGTTCCTGCACACTGGGCGGTAGAGGTGTCGTGGAAACTGCACAACGACCGGAGAGCATAACGTAAGCATGGGCAAATTCTGATTAATAAAGTACCCATGCACGATACTCTCCAGGCATTGTGCGGTCGCCACGAAACTGTGCCACCTAGAATGCAGGAGCGACTCTCCATGCCCTTTAAGACAAGTGGAAGTACACTTGAAAGCTGACGTTAAGATCCGTTCCGTCACTATTGGCCATGGAAACCTGACAGACCCATTACCCGTCAGGATCTGTCATGGCTCTTGAAATATTAGATAAGATGACGCCAGTATAAAAAGAGCCTGGATAATATATGTTGCTTGCAGGACACATGCAATTTGTCCAGCAGTTCTTAGAATGGAGTCACATGCGGCAGATTTAGATTCAGAAAATCAGTTCCATTCATCTAAACTGAATTTGCAGATATCCACGCACCTTCTGCAGAACCAACCACATTTAGATGAATGGAACTAATTTTTAGTTGTAAAAAATTTCTGCAACAAAATCTGTTGTGTGTGACTGCACCCTTAAAGAGGCTCTGACACCACATTATAAGTACCCTATCTCCTACATAAGGAGATGGGCGCTGTAATGTAGGTGACAGTAATGCTTTTTATTTTTTTTAAAACGATCTATTTTTACCACTTTATTAGCAATTTTAGATTTATGCTAATGAGTTGCTTAATGCCCAAGTGGGCGTATTTTTACTAATGGCCAAGTGGGCGTTGTACAGAGGAGTGTATGACGCTGACCAATCAGCCTCATGCACTCCTCTCCATTCATTTAGGCAGCGCATAGTGATCCTTTTAGATCCTTATGTGCGGTCTTATACTAACACGTTAACAATACTGAGGTGTTTAGACAGTGAATAGACATTCCACGGGACGTCTATTCACAATCTCTGCACTTCGTTACTGTTTCTATGGTAGTTACAGCAGAGGAAGCGTGATCTCGTTGTAACCTGTCATTTACAGCGAGATCTCGCGAGATTACGCGTCCTCTGCTGTAACTACCACAGACAGAGTAACGATGTGCAGGGATTGTGAATAGACATCCCGTGGAATGTCTATTCACTGTCTAAACACTTCAGTATTGTTAATGTGTTAGTATAAGGCCGGATTTACACGAGCATGTGCGTTTTGAGCACGCAAAAAACGCTACGTTTTGCGTGCGCAAAAGGCACTTAAGAGCTCCGTGTGTCATGTTCATATGGTGCGCGGCTGTGTGCTTTTCGCGCAGCCGCCATCATAAATGACACTACGTTTGGACGTTTATAAACAGAAAAGCACATAGTTTACATTATTTTTTTTACTGCTGTTGCGTGAACAACGCGCGTCCCACGGAAGTGCTTCCGTGTGGTGTGCGTGATTTTCACGCACCCATTGACTTCAATGGGTGCGTGATGCGCGAAAAACGCTGAAATATAGAACGTGTCGTGAGTTTTACGCAGCGGACTCACGCTGCGCAAAAATCACGGACAGTCTGCACTGCACCATAGACTTGCATAGGTCCGTGCGACCCGCGTGAAATTCACGCGGGTTGCATGAACGCAAATCACGTTTGTGTAAATCCGCCCTAAGACGGCACATAAGGATCTAGCAGGATCCCTATGTGCTGAGTAAATGAATGGAGAGAAGTGTATGATGCTGATTGGTCACTGTTTGGTCAGCGTCATACACTTCTCTCCACAACGCCCACTTGGTCTAAAGTAAAAACACGCCCACTTGGGCATTAAGCAACTCATTAGCATAAATCTAAAATCGCTAATAAAGTGGTAAAAATAGATCGTTTTTTAAAAATAAAATAAAAAGCACTGCGGTCACCTACATTATAGTGCTGATCTCCTTATGTAGGAGACAGGCCACTTATAATGTGGTGACAGAGCCTCTTTAGGGCTTGTCCATACACAACAGAATTGCAATTTTCTGCAGTAACTACGTTGAAAGTCAAGGACTTTCCGCTGCGGCAAAAACGCACAATTTCCTACGGTTCTTACAGCAGAAGATGGTGCGGAAATTGCTGCATTTTCCCCAATGTCGTTAGGAGATGGAGACATCAGAAAAACGCAGCAACTCTGGACACTTTCCATAGCAGGAATGGACATACTGCAGTCCTAAAAATACGCACCGCAGGTCAATTTTTGGTCGGAAATCTTACGCAGCGCGTGGATGAGATTTGTTAAATTTCATCCACTTTGCTGGTACTGTATTCTGCTGCATATTTTCCGGCCGGAAAGAACACCGCAATTCCGGAGCGCGTGGACGAGCCCTTAGGGCTTTGTCCACACGTAGCGGAATTGCTGCGTATTTTCTGTCCGGGATTGCGGACAGAAAACACGCAGCAGAATACAGTAGCAGCAAAGTGGATGAGATTTAACAAATCTCATCCACGCGCTGCGTAAGATTATCAACCAGAAATTGAACTGCGGTGCTTATTTTTCGGATCTCAGCATGTCAATTCCTCCACTGGAAAGTGGACTGAGTTGCTGCGTTTTTCAGAGATTTCACCATCTCCCAACATTGAGAAAAACGCAGCAAAATCTGCATCACTTTCTGCAGTAAAAAACGCAGGAAATGGTGCAGTTTTTCTGCAGCAGAGATCCTACTAGCCTGCTACAGTGTGCCAGCAGATTGCTATAAGGGGTTGTCAAATAATAATAATAGTAACTGTGCCACATTGAATAGCGCTAATAAACAATGTAATCAATAATTTTTTTTAGCAAAACGCTATAATATCTACAATTTTAATATCCTGACATGGATGTATCATCGTGACAGGGCTATCATGGTCATTGGAGACACCGATATATATATATATATATATATATGGTGGCAGTGGGTGTGCCTGGCAAGTGATGTGCCAGGCAGAACATGCCCCCTGACACAGGGATAACATGGACAGATCCCGAATAAACTTTGCTCCGATAGGACAACTCTCCGCCATTTCTCGACTATACACAACGTTATCTCAGTGACTGCTCACCTTCAGGTCATTCTCGGGTAAATACTTGCACTGCCTAGCGATTTCCACGTACTTATCCAGGTCCAGGGGCGCCATTTTGCGTAAGGCTGTAACTGTTAGGGCGGGAGGCACCGGGAGAACGTCACTTCCGGCCCGGAGCACCTTCCTCACTTCTTGGAGAGTAATGAAGACGGAAATGCGATTTTTTTTTTCAACAAACTTTATTAAATCCCTTAAGAACAAACAATTCTCGCGTTACATTTCAGAATGTTTATTCCTTGGTTGATAGAATAGCTTACTGGAAGTTATAGTTACACATGAGGTGACAGTGAGGAGAACGGTAGCGGGTTCCTTCAAAGCAGATTTGGGGGTTGTCTAGGAAGAGAAGCTGTTTCCATGGTGATGGTGGCGGTGGCCTAGCTGCGCGACAGCTCTAGTGAGACGCCTGCTGTGCGGTACAGGGGGAACTGAAAGGTAGAAGGTAGGTGAGCTGGGTTTATGGAGAGCAGTGGTCGTCTACAGGCAATTAAAATAAAAAAGGCGAGATATTGATGTGTGTCTAACAATACATTGCTGACACGTTTGTGTAATGAAAATGGGCTCTGGGGGGCATGCATAGTGTACATTATACCGCATATGGTGCCCTGTATTGGACCGTGTTCCCATTCAGAAGCAGTACGTTACTCTATGTTAGGCCTCATGCACACGGGCTGCAAACTACATATTCTAGTATCCAAAATATCTCCGCGTTGTTTCCGTGTGTCATCCATTTTTCGCGGTCCACAAAAAGAAAGAGGACATATTCACCGCTTTTCTGTTTTTTCACGGACAATTGCTAAGGAAAGAGAAAAAAAAGAAGTTAAACACTGATGACATCCCCGCGTCATACACGGACTGCACACCGACATTCACGAGGCCGGATTTACACGAGCGTGTGCGTTTTGCGCGCACAAAAAATGTGGCGTTTTGCACGCGCAAAAGGTCCATAACCGCTCCGTGTGTCAGCCGCGTACGATGCGTGGCTGCGTGATTTTCGCGCAGCCGCCATCATTATGACACTCTGTTTTTATGTTTGTAAACAGAAAAGCACGTGGTGCTTTTCTGTTTTCATTCATAGTTTTTACTACTGTTGCGCGAATCACGTGCGACACACGTGATGCGCGAGAAACGCACAAATATAGTACATGACGTCAGTTTTACGCAGCGGACACACGCTGCGTAAAAATCACTGACTGTCTGAACGGCCCCATAGACTAACATAGGTCCGTGCGAGGCGCGTGAAAATCATGCGCGTTGCACGGACGTATATCACGTCTGAATAAGCCCTGATAGTAAATTATTTGTTTTTTACAGACGCAAATCGGACTATCAGTCTAAGGGTCTTTTCACACTGGCCCATTTTAGCAGTAACAAGCGTCGATCAATGAAACAGCTCGTTGATCGGCGCTCGTTAGCTCCTTTCACAAGGTGCTATCATCAGTAATGTATGGGGACGAGCCCTCGTTACTACGTTCGCTCGTCCCCATACATTTCTATCATGTCGGCAGCACATCTCCCTGTTTACACAGAGAGATGTTCTCCGACAATGATAATATTTTCTGCTGCAGAAACGATACGATCAACCGATGAACGAGCGTTTACTCGTTCATCGGCCGATCGTTGACCTGTGACTGCACCCTTATTTAGCAATCTATCAAATGAAATACAGTACAGGGGGAGCCTGACCAATCACCTCACAACACTCCATGAGCTGGGGCCGGCCTGCCCTCCCATAACCTTGCACCAGGCCATCCGTGCTGCCAGCCACAACTGACCCGAGGCAGCTGTCGGACCTCCATCCATCCTTTAGGACTGCCCAGGCCCTACACATTGTGTGGACCTGCCACACAGTCAGCTAGAGTCTCCCCCATGTGCGAGTTCACCCCGCCGTGTATCTGGTTAACTTGCCACGGTCCACTACCGGTTCGGTGGTGGACCATGGCAAGTCAACCAGCTACACGGCAGGATGAGTGCAGTGTCGTGATCTGGCCTTACACAACACGCAAAATCACAAATAACAGGGTGGGTCGTCACCTTACTGAAAGTAAGTTCTATCCCTGCTCCTACTTTAAAATCCCCTTTAACACTCCATGCATTATTCTAACCTCTAATTCTTATTTTAATCCTACTTCACACTTTCCCCAGGTCAAATAATAAATTGCTAACTACCCATAGCCGCCCCTAGGGGGAGCTGAGGAGTTGACTACATACTGTTCAATGTATAACAGAATGCAGTTACCTCCCTCTAGTGTTGGAAGCTGGTAACCATCATGTTATTTTCTAAATGTATGTGTATGCAGGGGATGTGTAACTCTGTATCAGGAAAACGGAGGACCGACCGCTATAAAGATATATTAAAAAATTTATCATCACTAGATTTTTATCCTATTTAGATCTAAAAATAAAAATAAAAATGGGTGGACATTCACTTTGAAGAGACTTTAGGTGCCGTTATGAGCATTTCTCTCGGCTGATTGGCCTAGAGGGATTGAGTGACTAACCCTGCCGCAATTTTTTACCAGGAAGCTAAAAACAAATTTATCGAGATCTTTCTGTGTCTCTTTAAAGGGGGTCTCTTTAAAGAATCCCTCCATACTCAGTGTCTCAATGCAAGTCTATGAGACCCTCGATGTGAGTCTCATAGGCTTTCATTGAGACACTGACCTCGATTTGGATAGTCAGAATGGAGATCATGTGACTCAATGGCGGGAAAATGAAGCAGCTGATAAGAGAAATACATATTACTACATTATATTTAATCACATTTTTAAATGGGGGAAAAAAATCACAGAGGATTCACACATTGCGCACACACTATATGAAAGGTATTTGTTTACATCCAGAAGCTGAGAACCTATAGACTTCGTTTTTCTCAAAGAAAGGTGAATACAGTTGTATCCAGTCCATATGTACTACAGACCATGCGGCTGCTATGGGGTCCTTAGGGAGAGAGGGGGTCCAACCCTGGGCTTCTAGGGGGCAAATACCTGTGCAGGATTCTCCCCTACAGAGGATGTGCGTGGTTATCAAATAAGAGCGCTAAAAATGTCTGGAAAGGGCATAAAGATGGAGTCAAAGGGCCCAGTTTGATCCCAGCGGGGGCACCATAGCACGGATCAAACATTAGCAGGGGCACCATAGCACAGATCAAACATTAGCAGGGGCACCATAGCACAGATCAAACATTAGCAGGGGCACCATAGCACGGATCCAACATTAGCAGGGGCACCATAGCAAGGATCAAACATTAGCAGGGGCACCATAGCACGGATCAAACATTAGCAGGGGCACCATAGCAAGGATCAAACATTAGCAGGGGCACGATAGCACGGATCAAACATTAGCAGGGGCACTATAGCACGGATCGAACATTAGCAGGGGCACCATAGCACGGATCAAACATTAGCAGGGGCACCATAGCACGGATCAAACATTAGCAGGGGCGCCATCATAGCATGGATCAAACATTAGCAGGGGCGCCATTATAGCACGGATCAAACATTAGCAGGGGCACTATAGCACCGATCAAACATTAGCAGGGGCACCATAGCACGGATCAAACATTAGCAGGGGCACTATAGCACGGATCAAACATTAGCAGGGGCGCCATAGCACGGATCAAACATTAGCAGGGGCACCATAGCACGGATCAAACAGCAGAGGCACCATAGCAAGGATCAAACATTAGCAGGGGCACCATAGCACGGATCAAACATTAGCAGGGGCACCATAGCAAGGATCAAACATTAGCAGGGGCACCATAGCAAGGATCAAACATTAGCAGGGGCACCATAGCAAGGATCAAACATTAGCAGGGGCACCATAGCAAGGATCAAACATTAGCAGGGGCGCCATAGCACGGATCAAACATTAGCAGGGGCACCATAGCACGGATCAAACATTAGCAGGGGCACCATCATAGCACGGATCAAACATTAGCAGGGGCACCATCATAGCACGGATCAAACATTAGCAGGGGCACCATAGCACGGATCAAACATTAGCAGGGGCACCATAGCAAGGATCAAACATTAGCAGGGGCGCCATAGCACGGATAAAACATTAGCAGGGGCACCATAGCACGGATCAAACATTAGCAGGGGCACCATAGCAAGGATCAAACATTAGCAGGGGCACCATAGCAAGGATCAAACATTAGCAGGGGCGCCATAGCACGGATAAAACATTAGCAGGGGCACCATAGCACGGATCAAACATTAGCAGGGGCACCATAGCACGGATCAAACATTAGCAGGGGCACCATCATAGCACGGATCAAACATTAGCAGGGGCACCATAGCACGGATCAAACATTAGCAGGGGCGCCATCATAGCACGGATCAAACATTAGCAGGGGCGCCATTATAGCACGGATCAAACATTAGCAGGGGCACTATAGCACGGATCAAACATTAGAAGGGGCACTATAGCAAGGATCAAACATTAGCAGGGGCACCATAGCAAGGATCAAACATTAGCAGGGGCACTATAGCACGGATCAAACATTAGCAGGGGCACCATAGCAAGGATCAAACATTAGCAGGGGCACTATAGCACGGATCAAACATTAGCAGGGGCGCCATAGCACGGATCAAACATTAGCAGGGGCACCATAGCACGGATCAAACAGCAGAGGCACCATAGCAAGGATCAAACATTAGCAGGGGCACCATAGCAAGGATCAAACATTAGCAGGGGCACCATAGCAAGGATCAAACATTAGCAGGGGCGCCATAGCACGGATCAAACATTAGCAGGGGCACCATAGCAAGGATCAAACATTAGCAGGGGCACCATAGCAAGGATCAAACATTAGCAGGGGCACCATAGCAAGGATCAAACATTAGCAGGGGCGCCATAGCACGGATCAAACATTAGCAGGGGCACCATAGCACGGATCAAACATTAGCAGGGGCACCATCATAGCACGGATCAAACATTAGCAGGGGCACCATAGCACGGATCAAGCATTAGCAGGGGCGCCATCATAGCACGGATCAAACATTAGCAGGGGCGCCATTATAGCACGGATCAAACATTAGCAGGGGCACTATAGCAAGGATCAAACATTAGCAGGGGCACCATAGCACGGATCAAACATTAGCAGGGGCACTATAGCACGGATCAAACATTAGCAGGGGCGCCATCATAGCATGGATCAAACATTAGCAGGGGCGCCATTATAGCACGGATCAAACATTAGCAGGGGCACCATAGCACGGATCAAACATTAGCAGGGGCACCATAGCAAGGATCAAACATTAGCAGGGGCACCATAGCACGGATCAAACATTAGCAGGGGCGCCATAGCACGGATCAAACATTAGCAGGGGCACCATAGCACGGATCAAACATTAGCAGGGGCACTATAGCACGGATCAAACATTAGCAGGGGCGCCATAGCACGGATCAAACATTATCAGGGGCACCATAGCAAGGATCAAACATTAGCAGGGGCACCATAGCACGGATCAAACATTAGCAGGGGCACCATAGCACGGATCAAACATTAGCAGGGGCACCATCATAGCACGGATCAAACATTAGCAGGGGCACCATAGCACGGATCAAACATTAGCAGGGGCGCCATCATAGCACGGATCAAACATTAGCAGGGGCGCCATTATAGCACGGATCAAACATTAGCAGGGGCACTATAGCACGGATCAAACATTAGCAGGGGCACTATAGCAAGGATCAAACATTAGCAGGGGCACCATAGCAAGGATCAAACATTAGCAGGGGCACCATAGCAAGGATCAAACATTAGCAGGGGCACTATAGCAAGGATCAAACATTAGCAGGGGCACCATAGCAAGGATCAAACATTAGCAGGGGCACTATAGCACGGATCAAACATTAGCAGGGGCACTATAGCACGGATCAAACATTAGCAGGGGCACCATAGCACGGATCAAACATTAGCAGGGGCACCATAGCACGGATCAAACATTAGCAGGGGCACTATAGCACGGATCAAACATTAGCAGGGGCACTATAGCAAGGATCAAACATTAGCAGGGGCACCATAGCACGGATCAAACATTATTTGATTATGTCTTCTATCTACGCCATTGCAGTCTAGACAATCCTCTGTGAGCTAAATACACCAGTAGCAAAAAATCTCTCCTATCCTAATAAAATGCTACAATGTATCAGTGCAGGTTTTATGTATCAGCCTGGAATCCACAATATTACCCATTTTCATTTGCTTGTATACAAATAATATGTGCCAAAAATGTTTGTGACAAGGAAATAATATTGCTAACTAGTGCTCAGTCAAAGTCTAGAACATTACACCAGAAAACTGTATGAAAATGTCTGTTGCATGTAGTAGATAGTAACCGCTTTATTTATGTTTTAGGTTGTGTTTTACAATAATGGAAATTCTGGGTATTTTAGAGCCAGAAGATGAACCTAAACAATCCATGTGGTGAGTATCTGATCTATTCATGTGTATGGGGGCCTGCTGACTGATCACCGATGGTGTCTAGCATTTGCTTATCTCACTCATCCCATTATATGGACTGTCACAGAATGTATGGATGATTGGTAGCCCTGGTTAATTCCTAATTTTTATGGTGGTTTGGTATGCAGGGGTCAATGGAGGTCTAAGACAGGAAAAGCTACAAAATTCTTTATAGGGTCCAGAACTCGGTTTTTCTGATACAGAACACAAAATTCCCTGCTTTCATTCACACAGTCATGGGGTATGTTCACACAGGGCAGATACGCTGCGTAAAAGTACACATCATATCTGCCCTGGTTGCCACAGGGAATTCCGGCTGAAAAACCGCACCAATTTGTGGTGCGGAAAACTGCACGTAAACAAGTCTATACTTACCCGTAGCCATGGCGACACGTCTCTCTGACATCCTGCAGCCCGGCCTCCTGGGATGACGTTTCATCCTATATGACCGCTGCAGCCTGTGATTGGCTGCAGCAGTCACATGGGATGAATCATCATTCCTGGAGGCCAGGCTGTACACATAAGCAGAGAGTTTGGGGTAAGTATAATCTTTTTTTTTTCGAGTTGTTTTTTTTTTAGGTGGAATCGAAGGTTTCCCCTACAAAAATCACAACATCTGCTATTTATTGCAGGTTTTGCCTCCCCATTGAATTCAAACCGCAACAGAAAAGCAGATGTTGTGATTTTTGTAGGAGAAAAGCTGCTATTCCGCCGCCGCCGCAACTCGGAAAAAAAAAAGATTACACTTACCCAGAACGCTCTGCTCCTGCGTCTAGCCTGGCCTCCAGGAATGACTTTTCATCCCATGTGACTGCTGCAGCCAATCACAGGCATAAATAGACATGCTGCGGATTAAAAAACGCCCAACAGGTCAATTTATGAAAGTTTTTTCGGATGATTTTTTTATGCAGCGTGTGGATGAGATTAGTTCAAATTTCATTCACTCTGCTGCTACTGTAATACGCTGTGGAAAATCCACAGTATTTACGCTACTTGTGAACCCAGCCATATTGTTACATGGTAAAATTCTGTTCTGCCTGCAGCCACCACTAGGGGGAGTCTGTTGCATACCAATTTATACAGCTTCTATTAAAGGGTATCTGACAGCGCTTTACAGGGGAGGGCATTGTAAGGATACCTTTTCTCTTGCAAGTTGCATGATCGAGAAGCCAACGGTTATTTCCCCCAATGCTGCAGTCGCAAGTGCCACACTTTGTTGTGAGTGACGGCTATATCGTCCAATCAGGAGTCTTCTAGAGCTGTCACTCAGAGGGGACGGGCTGAGCCCGCCTCAGTGGCACCTGCGACCGCGGTGCCTGGGAAATTAAACATCAATTCCTTGTTCAGTGCAACTCGCATGCCCTCCCCATCCCCTATATCACGCTGTCAAACTGCTGACAGATTCCTTATAATAAATCTATGTACAGTGAGCTCCTCCTAGCGGTGGCACAAATAATTTTATTGGCATCTCATCAACCGCTCAGGTACTAAGGGAACCCCCTTCCCCCCCATAAGTGTGCCCATGACTATTTTCCTTATATGTTCTCAGAGCACCACTTTAATATAAAGGGAAATTTTATGGCCACATGATTTGTTTTTTTAGTTCTTGTCTTTAATTACGGTTACGACGTTTGAATTTAATTGCGTTCCATAAAAGTAATTTACGGCTTATTTTTACTTATTAACTAGTTGTTGGCCAGACCCTTTTTATTAGAAAACCGCAACCAACCAAAGAAAGTGCTTAGACATGACAAAAGTCCTATACAATAAAACTATGTTTCCTAGAGCTGTATATAAGTGCTGTTACAAATCGATCCATTATTGGATATATCTCCACAGGTATGCTTTCACTCCTAGTGGAGAAGCCCCGAGCCCTCGTGTGGGTCATACATGTCTGTATGTACCTGCCTCCGATGACCGTGGAAAGGGAAAGGTGGTCATTGTTGGAGGGGCAGATCCTGGGTGCTGCTACTCTGATGCACACATGATAAATCTAGGTAAAGAAAATGACTATTGGTTACTGCAAAATAATTTCGTTTTATTCATGTCTTTTTAGTAGACTTTAAAAGAATGCGGTAGAATAGTGACTCTTTATTTGCACTGTTCCTGAGATCGTACATTCACAATTCTGCCGGTTACTAATAGGAACAGTCAACAAGTTTGCACACATTACACTTGGTAGCATTCCCTTTATTGCATGAGAAAATTATAAAAGCATCTTTTAATGGGGGGCGTGGCTTAGCGGCGTATGTAAGAGGACGCAGGAACCGGAGCTCCCGCTGCCGATATCCTGGAAATCATCCTGAGACTCCACTATACTAACGCGGACATACCTGTGGTGAAAGAGGAGACGGCGGTGATCCGGCAGGCATAATTCTGGATCTGACGGAGGCTGTTATGACCCGGTCCAGGAAATCGAAGGCGGCAGAGGACGGTGAGCTGGGGCTGCAAGATGGCGCCGACATGTGCTCGCATGCAGAGAGCAGGGATGTGAGAGGGGCGGCGGCATCCAGGCTGGAACGCTTTGCCAGGAAGGCCCCTATGAAACCTGAGGCAGATGGAGGGATGTCGGATGGAGGGAGGGAGCAGGCTGGCCGCACAGGCTCGAGATATGAGCCGCTGCGAGCACAGATGGAGTCAGAGGAGGAGGAGGAAAATGGAGGAGACGCTTCAAGCGGTTCAGGAGGAGGATTAGATGGCGGCACGCAGAGATTGGACAAGCCTGGCCCCACGCTGGCAGATGTTTTTTCGGCGGTAAGCCTGAGTAATACTACGCTGGCTAAGCTTACCTGCCAGGTGGGGGGAATTAAGGAGGATTTGTCTATCATACGCCATGACTTACAGAAGGTGTCAGAGCGCACAACAGCGGTGGAGGGTCGAGTCAGCGACTTAGAGGATGGAATGCTGCCCATGAGAAGAGATGTAAATGCGGTGGCGGAGGATGTTAAGTATCTCTTATCCAAAGCTGATGATTTGGAGAATCGTTTAAGACGAAATAATGTGAGGATGGTGGGAATACCTGAAAAAGTGGAAGGGTCCAATCCGGATTCCTTTTTTGAAAAATGGCTTTTGGAGGTTTTTGGAAAAGAGTCGCTGACCCCATTATTTGCAGTGGAAAGAGCTCATAGAGTACCCACGCGTCCTGGTCCACCTGGGCGGCCACCGCGACCTGTCCTGGTAAAGCTGCTCCATTATAAAGATAGAGATATAATTCTTCGACAGGCCCGGGAAAGGCAAGATATTCGGGTGAACGGTGTGAAGGTGTCATTTTATCCGGATTTCTCTGCAGAAGTTCAGAAGCGGAGGATGCAATTTCTGGACATAAAAAGGCGGCTGAGGAACCATCGGGTTCAGTATTCCATGCTGTATCCTGCAAAGCTTCGGGTGGCGGCGTTGGGATCCGTGCAATTCTTTGAGAATCCGAAAGATGCACTAAGATGGCTGGACAGTCATGAAGATCGCTTACGGCAGGATCGAGAGGAAGCGGCGGCGTGATCAACAGGCGGATGGTTGAAGAGGGGACTCTGCTATGAAAGGAGGAAGGCATAAGGCCTTGTTTTTATGCATTTATATGTTGGTCTAAGGTTGGGCTGAAGTCCATATGTCATTGATGGTTGGAGGGGTCGAAAGTGCTGTCAGTTCAAGGGCAGAATGGGATATTGGAGTCATAAAAATACTAATTGTTTATTGCGGAGGAGGTAGCGGGAGGTTCTTGGTTCTGAAGGTTAAAACTGTAGGGAAACAGAATGTGTCTCTACGAAGTGAGTGGGAAGCTGTATGGTCAAAGTGGTGAAGTTTTCTTCGCCAGCCTGAGCCCTCTTAGGAGGGTATGTTTATGGAAAGTTGGGGGGGTTAGGGTGGGGGGAGGGGAAAGGTTTTGGAGGGAAAGGGAGTTTGAAACGCAGTACGCTCTGATGACCACTGGAGGTAATGGGAATAGCCACTGTCAAAAGCAAGAAATGTCCAGATGGGGGGTAGGGTAAATTTGTTGTCCTGGAATGTGAGAGGTATGGGGGAGATAGCTAAAAGGCAAGCTATATTTGATTACCTGAAAGGGCAGTCCGCTAGAGTGATGGGCTTGCAGGAAACCCATCTTACTGCTGATACGGTGCAACAGGTGCATAGGGTGTGGATACGACACAGCTTCCATTCCTTTCATTCTACATACTCGAGGGGGGTTAGCCTCCTAATTCATAGAGATGTGCCGTTTAGCTGTTTGGATTCCTTTAAGGATAGGGAAGGTAGATATGTCGGGGTGCATTGTAAATTGTTTAACTGGGAATATATAATTGTAGTGATGTATGTACCTCCCCCGTACTCTGTGGTCCCAATACGAGAGGTGTTGGAGAAACTGGCTGGATGGCCTATGATACCGACCATATTGATGGGAGACTTTAACAACATAATGGATAAAGGGTGGGATAAATTTCCAAATGGGGGGGGGGGAGAGATGTTTGTCTGACGAGGTTTGGTAAATACATGATGGAAGTTGGGCTCACGGATATCTGGCGGGCAAAGTGGCCTTCTACTACGCAATACTCGTGTGTATCATCTACATATGGATCACTGTCCCGAATAGACCTAATGTTTAATAATGGAATGGGGATGGAATGTGTGGAAGGGGTGGAATATTTACCGCGATCGCTGTCTGATCACTCTCCAATGTTGTTGAAGCTCCGAACAGGTTTACAGACGGGGGGGTTGAGAATGCACTGGAGGCTCAACCCGTTTTGGATACGCTTGGTGGGAGAGGAGACCATAACTATGAGCCTGAGAGAATACTTCGAATTTAATAAGGGTACGGTCCCTACAGATATTCTATGGGATTCTATGAAAGCGAATATAAGAGGGGTGTATATAAGGGAGATCACGCACATAAAAACTAAGACAAGGCAGGTGGGTCAACATTTGACAGACCGGGTGACAATAACAGAGCTAAGTCACATTACCAATAACACTGCGGAAACCTTAGCCCAATGGAAGGCTGCTCAAAAATTGCTTAAAGGGATCCTGTCATCAACATCTTACCTGTTAAACTCACCTGACCCCTTAATGGCCGCAGCTGTCCAGAGTTCGTTCCTGTTCTCTTCTTTCCTGAAGTCCTCCTCTGTCAGTAAATATAGTCGTTTAAACTTTTCCCGCCTTTTATGGTAATTATTTTTCCCTCTGGGATGCAGCTTCTTAACCACACCCACTGCCACCGCCTGTCCGGCCCTGACTGGCTAAGGAGCTATCAATCAAAAAGGAGGTGGAGTCCACTCTGAGATGCTGGAGGAATGAAAGTCTGACTCTTTTCAGATGAAGATTTGACTTTTTTCTGCTCATTTGCATACGGCATGGGACCACTGAAAAACGGAATACTAAAGCTACAGAGCTTACTTAGAACATATTTATAGCTTAGATGACAATGATTTTTCACCCACTTTCACCAGGTATTGCTGGCTTTATAGCTAAAATGCTGGTGACAGGTTCCCTTTAAGGAACACCAGCTGGAGCAGGCAGCTAATAAAAGATTGTTTTTGCAACAAAAATATTATGAGGAGGGTGAAATGACGGGCAGATTATTAGCAAATATCGCACGGCCGGAGCGGGAGAGTGCGTACATCCATCAGCTACAGGCAGCAAATGGGACTATGGTGGGGGAAACAGGGGATATATTAGAAGTGCTGACATCATTTTATAAGGAACTATATCGCACTAAGGTGGACTATCCGGAGGATCTTCTGTCAGAATATCTGGCAGAAATTACATGGGTTACCTTGGGGGAGGAAGAGAGGGAGGGGTTGGAGGAGTCAATTACTTTAGAGGAAATACAGGAAGCGGTGAGTTCTATGGCAAATGAAAAGGCTCCAGGGATAGATGTTATACCCACTGAATTGTATAAAACATATGGAGAGACAGTTCTGCCAGAGTTACTGGAGGTGTTCCAGGATAGTTTCGCCAGAGGGCGCTTACCGCAGACAATGTATGAAGCTGCTATAGTTGTAATTCCTAAAGAAGGGAAAGATCGGACGCAACCTGGCTCTTACAGACCGATATCTCTGTTAATCGCGGACGTAAAAATTTTAGCCAAAATACTAGCTAATAGGTTGTCGCGAGTAGTGACTAAAATAGTAGGGACGGATCAATCGGGATTTATGCCATCACGTTCTACAGCAGCTAACTTACGTAGACTTTTCTTAAATTTGCAGACAGATGCTCCGGAGGCGCGGTGTAGAGCAGTGTTGTCTTTGGACGCCGCCAAGGCGTTTGATAGTGTGGAATGGGGCTACTTGTGGGCTGTATTGGAGTGGATTGGCTTTGGATGGAACTTTATAAAATGGGTACAACTATTATATAGGGAACCGGTAGCTAGGATCAGAGCAAATGGAAGAATGTCGGACTCTTTTAGGCTGGAGAGGGGGACGCGACAGGGATGCCCACTTTCTCCGTTGCTGTTTGCACTAGCGATTGAACCCCTAGCAAATATGGTAAGACAACATCCGGGGATAGAAGGGTTTCGTTGTGGGGAGCTGGAGGAGCGTATAGCACTATACGCGGACGATATACTGTTGTTCCTGGGGGAGATAGAACATTCATTGCCAGTGATAATGACGATATTGGAGAGGTTTGGCAGATTCTCAGGGTTAAAAATTAATTGGAGCAAGTCGGTGTTGTTACCACTCCAGCCAGTACATACGCCATTGATGGTTGGAGGAATTGAAGTTCCGTGTGTACGGACGTTTAAATATCTGGGAATTACGGTATCAGCAAGGGTGCAGGACTTTGTCGAGTTGAACGTGATACCATTAATGAATAAGTTAACTGATAGGACCAAAGTATGGCTTGGGTTACCGCTGTCAGCACTGGGACGAGCAAATCTCATCAAAATGATGCTGATGCCCCAGGTTCTCTATATTGTGCACAATGCCCCAGTGTGGTTGCCTAAATATTGGTTTAGGAGAATACATAATTTGTTTAGGGATTTGGTGTGGAAAAGGGGGATCCCCAGGATTAAAATGGAAAAGCTACAGTTACCAGCTGAACAGGGGGGGTTAGCTATTCCAAATGCGTGGATATATTATTTAGCAGCTCAAATACAACACTTTAAAGGATGGAAGAATAGGGAGGAGTGGAACTCTAGTGGGAAATTGGTGTACTATATGGGCCAGAGAACGGATTTATTAGAGGCCATGGAGTCGCATAAATTACGGAGGGAGGCGAGAGGGAAACCGACTCTACTATTACTACATAAAGTTTGGTGGGAAAGTAAGAAGATATTGGGGATTACAGGATGCTCCAACTATATGCCCTTATGGGATAATCCATATCTATGGGAATTTAATATTTTGGAAGGATTTTAGGATTGGGAACAAGCAGGGATCAGATATGTGCACCAGTTATACGAGGGAGGTACTTTCAAGCTTTTTGCACAATTACAGGAAGAGTATGGACTCTCACATCGGCGGTTTTACCAATATCTTCAGCTAAGGCATGCGACGCAGGCACAAGAGAGGCTGGTGGACTTGAGTTGCTCCGCTATGGGAGGGATGGAAAGGGTGCTGGGGGCACAGGACACTAAGGGGATTATTTCGGTGCTATATAGTATGCTACTTGCCAAATTCCTGGGAGATCCGCTGGTGGAGATTAGACGTAAATGGGAAGAGGATGTAGGGACTATAGCGGATGAAGAATGGGAGGAAATACTTGGATCGCCCAAAATAATCTCTATTAGTGTAGCGCACAGAAGGTCACAACTCTTTCTGCTGCATAGGGTGTATAGGACACCTAAGGTGTTATGGCAAATGCGAATTAGAACAACAAAAGAGTGTCCCAGATGTATGTTTGATGGGGCGGACATAAAACATATGTTTTGGAGCTGTCCGAGGCTAAATGTATATTGGAAAGCAGTTCAAGGAATGGTATCTAGAGTATATGTTAGAGATTTCCCACTGGAACCTAAGATCTTTTTATTGGGTTGTATGGGGGAGGAAGGAGGGGATGGAGTGGAATTACTGGCTATCAAAAAGGTTATGTATCACGCTAGGAAATTAATTGCAAAATATTGGCTGCAGGCGGATCCCCCGGAGGTGTCTGAGCTGGTTGGATATGTTAACCACACAGTATCACTGGAACATCGGATATACCTGAAAAGAGGGGCAATCCATAAGTATGAGAAGCAATGGAGTAAATGGGTGAACACCTATAGTAATGTGACACATTAGATGAGATTTGAAGGTGGGCTGACGCATTTATACGTTCAAAGTATGGCGGGATCGCTGTTTGGAATACAGGAAGGATGGAGGAGGTGGAGGGGTTTGGCAAATCAGGCAACAGAGGAGGTACTGCGAGGAGGGGGGGAGTTTGGTTGTTAGGGTTAGGGAGGGGGAGGTATATGAAGGTACAACTAAAAATGATGAAATGCAAAGTGTAATGTAATTGCAGGAACTTTGTACTAAACACACGATGTTATGCTGTTACTTTGTTTTTTTCCTGTTGAGTGCTTCCTTTGTACTTTATCAGAAATGCAAAAGATGTATAATACATGTTGTATTCTCAATAAAAACTTGTCTGATTT